>NW_009798265.1:1168082-1208375 GCF_000520075.1 Aphanomyces astaci | reverse complement strand
ACTACCAGGGGTTGTAGGAGCCATCCACGGCACCTTAATTGATATTCAGCGTCCTCGTGAGTATGATGGATTTTACAACCGTTACGGCGACCCGTCGCTTAATGCGCAAGGCATGATGGACCATAAAATGGTCTTTTATCGGTGGACATTTACCCGTGACCCTTTTCGGACAAGAAAGTATGGAAAGTATCCCTACTGGGGCAGTCCTTACGTCGACATTTACCAGCTGGTTGTTATCTTCTTGGTGACTCTGGGTACACACTACTACTGTGGCTACTGACACCATATGTGCCGCATGAAGAAGGTGGTGCGTTGACGAGGACCCAGAAGCAGGTTAATTATCGGCTGTCGAGCACCCGCATGCTTGTGGAGTGCGCTTTCGGCCGCTTGAAAGAGCGGTTCCGAATTTTGAAGACTGTAATGAATGAAAAGTCCCTCGACCACACCGTTGCCATAGCTAACTGTTGCTTCGTGTTGCACAACGTGTTTATTCATTTCAATGATGGTCTTTTTCTGCACCGTGTCGCCGACGTGACCGAAACACATATATCCAACCTGCCGACAAAAGTGAAGCATTAGGTTGTATTTACTGTAACTGTTACAATTACTTGTTCATGAATCAAATTTCTTTTTGGGCAACTAAATGGGCGAGGAGTTGGGCCATCATCGCAGACTGTCCTTGAATTGCAAGCAATACATCGTCCATAGTCGCTCCAGTTGTTGGCACGAGCCTGGCAGTGGGCGCAGAAGCTAGCGATGTCCCCAAGTGAATCAGTCCATCCTTGAGAGCCAAGAAGCCGGCCTCCAAGGCCTCACTATGGCTCTTGGGTTTAACCACTTTCGATCGCTTCTTTCGACGTTCGTACGACGTTTCATCATCGCTCTGATCCTTCAAATCGTGCTCATCCTTGACATCGATGACTAACATATTAACCAAAAGAAATTCGATAACAATAATCGCAAAAAATATTTTTATATTTTTTTTCTGGATACCGTCCGAGCAATCGTTGCGTTTGTCGTCTCTTACGTCAGTCGACATCAGCGATTCTCGCTGATACCCCTTTTTCGCGCTGCAATACTCCAGCATCACATCGTAATGCAACGACAGGGGCAAGAATGCAGCGTTTCCAGCTGGCTGGGACTGGAAGGCTTAGAAATTGCCCACGCCGCTTTCATTTTCGTAAGCTAAGAATTAGGAATTTTTATAGTCCCAAATGCAAGGACACATATGTACCTTGTCCTGTATCTGGGCGACCGAATCGTCTTGCTCCATGGACACGCTTAACTCAGCAGCCAGCATGACCTAGGCAGCCTTCTCCTCAGAGTTGTACTTAGATTCGAAGCGAAGCGCCAAGTGGGACTTGTAGCGTAAATGGAACAACGCCGCAACCCCACAGATGGGTCCGTTTTGGTGTTGTGGTGGGGGACCGCCGCGAACGCTTGGAGTTCGTTGGCTGGGGTGTTTGCGGTTCTACACGACGAAAGTGAGAGTAAGTTAACGGTCAAGTTGTGTCTACCATTGCCTGGGAGGTCGGTTTCGTGAGTAGCACCGTAGACTTCGTTCATGCTGCTCAAACTGACACCAAAAGCGGGAATGACTGGTACCAGGCGGATACGTCGAATACCCGCCTGTAACCATGAAATGAGGCGGGATCATTATGCGTATTACGGATTAAACTGAACAATCAAACTAATTTCGTCGAAGCGTGAATGGCCAAAAGCGGGAACAAAATGTTCACAGACCAGGCTTTTACTACATACAATATACACGTAGTAGGTAGTATGATACACGTCACCTATAAACTACCAACTTTTCGCAAAATTTTCTGACTTCTATTTCGTATTCATTACACAAAGTTTCAGCAAATTGAAACGTAGGATCGACAGGTCTCAATGTGGTGAAGAAATTCTACGTCTTAGATTCAAAGTTGGTGATGAATTGGTCCAGAAATAGATATTTAACCTAACGTGATCGACCAGTGATGGGCCGATTTTTTTCTTATTTCTTTCGTGAATTCCTCGTCAAGTATTTATCCTAAGGCGATGCGGTGGACCTCGCCTGAAAGAGCTCGTCAAGATCTGTCACATACACCTAAACACAATGTATTTAGACAGTTCACGATGACGTAAATAAATTTCGCAAGTTGCAAAATTTACATTGATGACCAGTGATGTGCCGAATTTTATACTTGAAGTAAGTATGTATTAGGGTTGTGTAAAAAACAGGCGAGCAGACTGGAATTTTATAAAATGATAAAGGTATATTATATTTGAACAGGAATAAGATATTGCTGAACTGTACTGCACATTCTCTCTTATTCGGACACTAAACCGTCCCACGTGGCAATAGGGAGTAAATTGGAGAGCATTTGCCCGTACTACAACGAGATGGACGCTCTGTTTGGGGGGCGACAAAATTTTCATCCATCTTACATTTTTGAGACTAGTCTTCGCGGTAAATATATACGTCTCAAATATATAGCTAATTTCGATTGAGCAATTTAGATGCAAATGATGAGAGCAAACAATGCGACGAGTCGTTTCTTTCTGATGCAATTGGCAACGACGACGACCTTGATGACCACGACTACTCCAAGGACCAGCGCGACTTAACAACATCGGACAATCCCAACGACGACCCCGTCGCCGACGAGTATTGGACAGAGAACGATACTGCCGATCCTGGGCGGCAAGCCAACGCCCCACTTGACCACGAAGTTGAAGCACGTCACTCAGGCAATGGCAAGGGAAAATCCAAAGTCGTCCCACGTAAGTTCCCAACGCCGGAGAAGCGCCTGCCCCCTCGAAAGGACTTCTCATCCATGTATATGGTTGCGCAGAATGAAACGACTCAGCTGAAACGTGAGAAGTTCGAATACATGAAAGAAAACAACAAGAGCATTCAAGCTGCAGCCGCCGTCATGGATTTGCAACGTGCCAAGGCGTTATTCGTCGAAAAAATAGTAACGTCAGGTGTAGTGGGCGCAGAAAAAATCCGCGAATTATTGTCGATTGCGTTTGCGCAAGAATAAAGAATTTGCAATGAACAATATTCAATGAACAATATTCGTGTTGATAATATTATTCTTCCAAACCTAAGTAGTTAAGTAATTCGGACTTTATGCTTTCGCGCCACATAAGGGAACTTGCACCAATTAGAGTATTGCTAGCTACCACTGGTCGAGGCTTTTCAACAAACGGTGGTACTGTGTCTTTAAGTCGGTTTACAACGTTGTGGAGGATACAGCAGGCCAAGATCCAATCGCAAACATCGTTCACATCACTTCGCTGCCTACCAGATCAAAATATAAATATATTTAATAATATAGACTGACAAATATATGACAAAATATATATAAGACCTGATACAAATAGGATGTGCCGACAAGCTTGACCAGCGCCCTTTCAAGATCTCGTTGCCGTGTTCGCAGACCACCCGCATACTCGCATGACCGGTGTTGAAAGCGTCGTTGCCGCTGGCGCTTGAGTAGGGCAACCGATACGGCGTCAGCATACGCATGTCGAGGGAAAATCCTGAATCGCCCGCTTGGTATTGGTTGGAGTAAAAAAAACCGTCTGGACGCAGGGCCGGCGATGATGATGCCCACACAGTTGAGTCGTGAACGCTGCCCGGCCAGCCAGTGATGACGTGTCGGATTTGGCGTTTGTAATCAAACGTTAAAAGAACATTTATGGAGTATTCCTTCTTTCGACTGTAATATACCTCGCCGTTCAAAGCTGGTTTTCGGTACAAAACAATATGTGTGACATCAGTTGATAAAATACAGTTACGGAATCCATATCGTTCTGCATTATAACTGGCAAGTTGACCACGCTCACAATGATTAGGCCAATTGATCTCGAAATGGGATAATGACACTAAAGCATGAATAACACGATTAGTGTAAAGATGAACAGTCTCAATTCCTTTTGTTCGTGACACAATCCCTGCGGACGAACCAGTGCCATTATGACCGATACGGTGCAGTGCGCAGGCAAGCTGTACCCATACCGGTCGTTGAGCTCTATTGCTCGTCGGTTGAAAGATGGGGTTCAGTTCAATCAACTGAACAATATATGCAAATGTGCTCTGACATACACGAACCTCTTGTACAAAGTCTCCAACAGCCATAAATGGTAGAATGGATAGTTGCTCTAAGGATCGAGGGAGCGAAGCACGGGAGAACATAAACGTGAACAAAGTATCATGTATCGAAGTCGTAGAAATTCATTAATGTCCTTCGATGCAGAGGGGCTGCAGGTAGCAAGAGTTCGTACCATCCTATCAAAGTCGACAAGGACTGCTGCTCTCTCTGAGAGCTGTGGCATTTTCGACAATGAAGTGATCTATGCGGATACGGATAGCGGTTGCGGCTGAACCGAGTAGGAACTAGCGCACAGTGGTATCGACACTATTTTTTTCCATGGAGAATTCATAAATTCCGACGTCAACCAATAGTATTTTTTCATATTTTTTATTTTAACCAATAGTATGCTCATAAAAAGTTTGTAAATTGTATGATTGGATATAATAAAATTAATCAGATTGATCTTATTGCAAAATTATAATTCGTACTCGGAATAACTCCTTGCGCATTCGCATACAATTCCCCATATACCACTGTGCGCGAGTTCCTACTTGGTTCTCTGTATTTTACATGGGCGCATGGATGGCTGCTGAGATGTTTCTGGATTTTTGTATATGAATCTTATTCGTATATAATATCCGGAGGCGTTGGGACCTTTAACCTCCCACTACAGTGATAAAACGCATGAAATCGGTTTTAACGTATTTAGGTTTTGGGTTTACAGTTAACTACATTACTTTACAGTAGTACTGTAGTAATTGTACGTTAAATAATAAAACCTCCACTCTTCGATTTGGCCAGTTGAGTGTTTTTAGATAGCGTGTAGGTACTAGTATGTTACTATAGGTAGAAATAGATGATAGACACGATTCATTGGCCGAAATTAGTGTATACAAATACTAAGAGAGGTTCGACAGGGGTGAAAACAGCTCGCATGAGTCAACACCTCGACCCGCCCTATGGCGGCGTGCATGGAACACAACCAGCATTGAGCAATGAGCCAGTGAAACGTCCTAGCGCTGCCAATCCATTCGCATCGGGGTAATCGGGTGTCTTAGAAGCAAACACATTCTGACACGTCCTTTCATTAGACCTGTCGCATCGGTGAGTCAAGTTCGACCTGGGGCTGGATTCGGCATGCCTCCAGGAGCAGGTATGATAGAACCTTTCGATATGTTATGTCTCATCATGTTCGACATTAGCTCCATTTCGACCGCAAGCATCCAGTCAGCTCAACACCCCCCTCGGCCAGAAGCCGTTGAAGGACCCATCAGTTGGGGCGGTTCCCGAAGCGACTGATATGAGTTCATTTCCTCCGCCGCCTGCACAGTTTCACACACACGAGCTTGACACGGCACCGTTGGATTCCCTTGCGCATCAGTTCCAAACCACGAATCTCAACTCGACGTCGTCGTTCGGTCCTGCAGCGCTGTCCATCCAGCAAGACGATCCCTTCCAACGCGTGCCGACCGCGTACTCGTCGTCGTTTCCCATTTCGTCCACCACGTTCCAAGCCCCACCTCCACCCAGCGCCAAGCCACTTGACCTATTTTCGTCCAACTTCAACTCGGGCGATTCCGTCGGCGCCAGCGACGCGTTCGCCACGAACGACCCACATGGATTTGCACGAGTTCCCCCTCTGCCCCCTGCGAGGCGCGATAGCTTCAACAGCCCATTCGAGGTACACACACCACTCGAAATCCTCCATCGTCACCATCGTCACCATTGTCACCTTAGACGGCACCAACCAACGACTCCTTCCGACAAATTCAGTACCAGCCGCCCGCGACTCCGCCTCCTCCAGCCGCCCCGTTTCTAAACTACAACTCGAGCCCCAACACAAAGATTGCGTTCAATCAACCACCCCCGTCGGCATCTCCAAAGCCCTTTGCCGTCCGTCCCCCGCTGTCACCCCCCCAGCCCCCCGCCCAAGACATCACGACAGCCATCCGCACCACGGACGATTTGTTTTACGAGTTTATGAGCCACGTGAGCCCTGACAAACTGCCGACGCCATCTGCCACCGACCTCCCTCCAACGCTGGATACGCTCGTGGGTCTGTATCGGCAGCAGCAGTGGCAGCAACTCGAAACCAAGGCGTGGAGCATGCTCACGTCCCCAGACCCACAGTTCAACCTGCATGTGCATGTAAGTACGATGGAACCATCATCCCCATGTCACACATAGGTGACGGAATGATGATATGTAGACGTGGGCCATGGTGGCACAGATGAAGTTGGGCAAAGTCGACGACTTGGAGCAACAAGTGATTGTGCTAGGGGACCTCGACCAGTACCAGTACGAGAACTACCCCGAGGTACGTGGTTGGAATTTGTACTGTACTGTACTGTATCGCATGGATAGAGATTTCCATCGAAACAAGGCTCGTTCGTGCCCATGCGGCTCCGCTACATGACAGTGCAGTTGCCGCGCCTGAAAAGTATGTGGTTTCGTCGTAGTAGTTACTATTACTAGTAGTAGTACTAGCAGTGACGCGATCGGTGTAGACAACGTGTCCATGTACGAGACGATGGCCAGCCAACTGCTCGTGGATTTGGACCAGAACACGTTCCAGCTGTCGCCTGAGGACGCCACGTCATGGCACAACATCGTCACCGTGAACCTGATCCATTCGTTCCTCGACCGCAAGAAATTCGACGTTGCCCTGCGCCTCGCCACGTCCCTCTACGAGGTACTACTACGACCTACTACTACCATGATCGTTTTGCATGTCGTTTAGCGCCAGCGAACTGCGAATGCAACTCACCGCGTGATTCTGGCGTCGCGCTTGGGCCGCATCTACCTGCAAGTCGGCGACTTAAGGCGCGCGGAAGGTTTATTTGCCGACGCCGCCGCGCTCAGCGCCGAGATTTCCGACCCCCACCACGGTAATATGTATATAGGTACCTCGTCATGATGAATGAACTGTGTCATGTTGTGGTAGACTGCGCCGCACGAGTGTTGCTCAACCAAGGACTGCTGCACTTTGCACATAACCGGGTACAAGATATAATGTCCACAAGTCGTCTATATAGTGTACCTATATGCGTTATTCTCACAAGAAACACGAGGGGGCTTCTAGTTCAAGGAAGCGCTGGATGCGTTCAACACGATTCTGGGTGTGTACAGGTAGGTACATGATGCTAACGTGTTGATATCCACATTCCTTGCTTTGTGTGTGACAGAGTGTGGTACGTACTGTATGTAGTGGCGACGACGACCCCGACGACGACTGGGGCGACGAGTGTTTCGCATGGTGGGACGATGGGGACGTCGTGTCGAGTGCGGCCAACAACATGAGCATCTGCGCATTGTACTCGTGCCAGGTGCAGACGGCCGTGACGGTCCTTGAGACGGTGCTGCAGTCCGACCCGCGGCGGCACCTGCACAGCGCCGTCGTGTTCAATCTGAGCACTCTGTACGACCTCGTCTGCGACAACGTCAACAGCACCAACCGCAAGAACATGATCAAGCGAGTGGCGGAAGCGTACAACGTCGAGCACATTGACAACGCGTGCTTTCGCATTTAAAAATCAATCCCAACTTGTTAGCGTTTCGGGGTTTCGGGGTTTTGCTTTTGGCGTTTGTGGGGGGGCGTCGTAGGGTCGTCGTTGAAATGCACGTGGGTGTCGTGGATCACGGCCTTGGCTGGCTTGGACACGTGGACGGTGGCGGCAGTAGCTCCTCCTTTTGACGAGGACGCGTGGTTGACGAGAGCGGTCCAATACTCGACCTCGTCGTCGCCCGTCACGAGGTCGATCGTAATGTCGTTGCCCTTGAGGGTTAGCGGGGCTCGATGGAACGTGTCTAACACTGCACCATGTCGAGTGAGGATGCTGCTTTGTGAAAAACGGGAGTAACACTCGACTACGTACCTCGGTGGGAGTGGGAAGTGGACAAGAACCGAGCAAACGCGACGTCGCCGCCAAATTTGAGCTTGGAATCGTCCAAGAACGCCACAGGAGCCGCGATTTCCAGCGCCGCCTTGATGTCTTTCCGTGGCATGTCGGAAGGGACGTTGGACAATCGAACCAGAAGCCCTCGTGTGAAAAAGTCATGGGGGGACGACGCGTTGGCGGCGGCTTCCACCGCTTGCTTCAACGTCCCGGACGTGGTTTGGGACGGAACGTGTTGTATTCGCTCCTTGAGACTGTCTCGCAGCTGCAGCCACTTTGTCTTGGACATGCCTTTGATGGCGACCAAGTTTGGATGCGAGTCCTCGGTCGCAGCCTTCAGCGCCGCCAATGCGGCATCGACAGCCTCGGCGACCGCGAATTCGACGAAGGCAAACCCTTTGAACTTTTGAGATCCGGGGAAGCGAGGCATGCTGACCAAATTGACTTTTCCGAAGGGCGCAAAGAGACGGCGAAGATGGTCGTGGTCGGAACCACAGGGGAAATTCTCGATGTAAATGGTCCGATCTACCGAACATAAACGCGTATAAGCATTGGACGATCGTTGGAACGGGTGCATGAAGTCATACCAAGACTGTCGTCTCCGTCCTTGGTTGGGAATTCCTTTGGTCGGACATGTGTCTGCTCGTCGTTAAGGACCAACGCGGAGGACTTCTGGATGGCTTCCGTGAGCATGCGCATGGTTGCCCCCAGCGACTTCATGCGGTTGAACGAGAGAAACACATCGAGGGAGATGAATCCTTCCGTATCAAGTTGCATTTGTTGCTGGAGGAACTTGTCTTGCCGAAGGTTCGACGGACTCAAGTAGAACTCCATTTGCTTCTGCACCTTCTTCTTCGCGCTCATGATTGATGAGGTTGTGAAGTTGGTTCTTAAATTCCGCTGTTTGATTGGACAAAATACCAATCTTTTCAACCAATGCATGTATGTGATCACATCTGAGTGTAGTACGATACCAGGAAATGTACAGGAATATACAGCTTACGGCGGGACAACGTGTGAAAGCCTACAGTATTCACGCCGTCGTTTCCAGAGCTATCATGTACATGCATCCGTCGATGCACTCGACAGATAATGACCATTGTATGGCTGACGCAAAAAAATATTCCGGTGGACAATTAAATCAAACATTTAATGATGCTTACATATATCAAATAGAATGATGGGAAAGAATAATATTTTACTTCTAGAAAAGAAATCGATTTCTAGCCAATGAGCGCTCGTTAGGTGAGGCAAATGGTTGGCTTGCACAGTCTTCAAATCACCACGATGGCATCGTTTACGACTCCTGCCGTGAGCCAGAACAGCAAAGGATGGGGCCCCACGGACCTCCCCAAGCAGTTCCTGAACATTCCCTACGCCCCCTTCGGTAAGCTAGACAAGCTGGGCAAGGCTGCCGATTTCACGGCGCAGTACCAGTCCGCGAACCCGAACCGACCTGCCCGCTACCAGCGCACCAACGATCCGTCGGGCGTGAACGCCGAGTTCCAATACAAACACGACACGATCGAAGACCAGTCGTTCCAACTGGTGGACACGGCCAAGGCCACCCGCAACAACACACGACTCCGTCCGACGTGGGGCCAACAACGCTTTGCCGCGAACCGCCTCAACAACCGCAACGGCAAGACCCCTGGGCAAGGCCCGCCCGTGTTGGAATCGCAAAGCCAAATGATGAAGAAGGGACAGCAGAAACAGAACAAGCGATGGGATCGTCTGTCCAATGCCCGCCGCATGTTTTCGACCAAGCGCCGCGACGGCGAGACCAAGGAACGCATGGCGTCAGTCCAAGTGAGCACCGAGTGGAAGTTGGTGCAGCAGTTCGAGCTCATGCAGCTGATGAAGCTGCAAGCCAACATCCCTCCCTCGGAGGACCTCAAGACGCTCGGTACGCTGCACAAGTACGACGACAACTTCGACCGCATCTCAGCCCGCACTGCCAAGCCGTTGGCGCGCTTCGAAGTCAAGGAGAACGTCGCGGTCACGACAACCGAAGACCCCGTCATTGAATCGTTGGCCACCGAAGGCGCAGGTACCGTTTTCGCCTTGATTATTCTCTCTGCATGCATATATATGTATCCATCCTCGACCAACTCCACCACCACCACCACCGTCATGTTTCCGTTGATGATCCTATTATACGCTATTCTGATTGCTTTGTGCATGCCGAGAGTTGATTGTGGCTGAGGGATATATTGTACGATGTGGTGGTGGTTGATGTTGACGAAGGCTATTATTGTATGGACATTTGACACGTGATCAATTTGATATGCCTGACGATCTTGTTGATGGATAGGCACTGTGTTTGCCACGGACGCCATCTTGGCGCACCTGATGAGCTGTCCTCGGTCCGTGTACCCGTGGGACATTGTCGTGCAGCGCGTGAACAACCTGCTCTTTTTCGACAAGCGCGACATCTCTTCCGGCGTGGATCTCTTGTCAGTTAACGAAACGGCGCTGGAACCCCCCAACCCGGACGAGCCCGACAGCGTCAACCACCCCGACCGTCTCGCCGTGGAAGCCACCGACATCAACACGTTCTTTGCCCACCAAGTGCTTCGCCCGGCCGCCGAGTTTTCCAAGGCATATGGCCCCAACCCGTTCCCGGATAACACGGCCCCTGTCGCATACAAGTACCGGCGGTGGGCCCTCAACGAGTCTGTGAACCTCGTCGCACGATGCGAAGTCAACGCGTTGTCCCTTAAGGGCGACGTTGAGCAAACCGTCAAAACGTTCGCATTGAATGAATGGGATCCCAAGCTCAGCGGCAGCATTGACTGGCGCAAGAAGATTGATTCACAGGTTTGTCCTGTTTACTTTTATATATATATAGTGGTTCTATATCTACCTTGTGTGCCAAATAGTATTATCCATCCATATTATTTACTGCATGTTATATGAATGATGGCTTGCAACCATTTCACTTTTTTGAATACAAGTTACTTATATTGTTTTTCATTGTAGCGTGGGGCGTTGCTCGCAAACGAGCTCAAGAACAATGCGCCCAAGATTGCCCAGTGGACACACTCGGCGCTGCTGGCCAACGCCGGGCTCATGAAGCTCGGGTACGTGACCCGGCACAACACGAAGGACAGCCAGTCGCATGTGATTCTGGCCACCCAGTCATACAACCCCGTGGACTTTGCACAGCAGACGTCGCTCAACCTGACCAATGCGTGGGGTATCATCAAGATGCTCGTGGAGCTGTTTATGGAGCAGCCGGAAGGCAAGTACGTGATGATGAAAGACCCGAACAAGCCCGTCGTTCGCATCTACTCTGTCCCGCTCGACACATTTGAAGACGAAAACGGCGGTGACGATGACGACGAAGATGACGAAGAAGATGACGATAATCTGGACGACGACGACGAGATTGACGAATAATATATTGAACCCCACACGTCGTCGCAAATTGACTTTTGAAAACGTCCATGGGATATGTGACATCGTCGGAAATGTGACAGCGTACTACCACGTTTTCAAACATGTGGCTGCCACCACAGGACTGTAATGCGAATAAACGGGGGCTTTATTTGTTATACATGGCAGACAGGAGGTTAGTTGGTTGTCCTCCTACTTACTGCCCGCCAAACTGGAACGGAGTCGTGGCCGGTTGAAACGCAAGGGTGTTGGTGGCTTCATCCACGGCCGCCGGCGCCAGCTCGGCGTCGACGTCGTCATCGAGCACCCCGTCGAACCACGTGTCGATAATGTGCGACGCGGCGGCGCTCACTTGTTCGTTGGCGGCGTAGCACAGGTTCTCGACGCACTTCAAGCACCCGCTCTCCTCCACGGCCACCTTGGCTTCGTCGTGGCCCTTGTCGAGCACGGCGCTGATGGCTTCGAGGATCACGAGCTCCAAGCTCGGGTCTTCGTACTCGTCCAGTAGCGTCGAGAGCGACGACAAGACGTCCAGACGGACCAGCTCGGCGGCCACGACGGCGTTCGCGTTCACGAGCAGGTTGCACACCGCCCACCCCGCCTCGCGCTTGACGCTGTACTCGGCCCACGTGAGTTGCTCCACCACACTTGTCACTACCCCCGGGGCTTCGAGCACCGCCGTCATCTACACATACATATATATATCACCATGGACTGAAACACACAACTGTAGCATTTCACAGTAGCAGTAGTAGTAGTAGTAGTACGTACATGTTGAACGGTTCCACCCGCCAAGTTGGACAGCAGCCAGCACGCTTCTTCGCGGATCGACCGGCTCGAGTTTTGCAGCACGCGGGGGCACGCCGCCAACAGCCCCGCGTCCAGCACCACTTGCACGTACGCTTCGTCGTGGGAGATGACGTAGCCCAGGAGACGCAGCACCGGCGACAACACGAGCGGCGACGAGTACATGTGCAGCGCCTCAACCAGCTTGGCAAACACTCCCGTGGACTGCAGCACGGCCAGCACCGCCACGTTGTGCTGCGTGACTTCAACTACAGCCCACGTCGAGTCGCACAGCGTCAGTGCCCGCTCGTCCAGCGAGAGGGTCTCGGCGTCCTGCGCGGAGGACGCGTCCTCGTCGTCCCCGTCTTCGTCAAACACGTCTTCGATCGCTTGCAGCGGCCGGAGCGTCGACCGCGCGGCGCGGAACGTGACGTTTTCGCCCGTCTCAAAGTTCACATCCACATCCACGACCTCGACGGTGGTGTCGTCGATGTCGCGAAGCAGCCGGACGACGGCAATGTCGTTGGGGGCGGGTTT
This sequence comes from Aphanomyces astaci, assembly GCF_000520075.1. NCBI lineage: Eukaryota > Oomycota > Saprolegniomycetes > Saprolegniales > Verrucalvaceae > Aphanomyces > Aphanomyces astaci. The sequence goes on along the minus strand of NW_009798265.1, from coordinate 1,195,669 downwards.
GCCGGTTTGGAACTCAAAGAGGCGCCACGGCGCGGCCGACGGAACTGCCTTGTCCTTGTCTTTGGCCCACAGTTTGGCCCGCTCCTGTACCAGCTGCTTGATCACGTTGCCCAGGACGGTCACGAGTTCGAGTTCAAACTGAGGCGTGAGCACTTGCATGGTCGCTAGCAGGTCTGTCATGTCGATCATGCTGCGCAAAAGCCACACGGCGGCGCGGCGGAGAGACGGCGTGCTCAGCCGGATGTGCGGGATGACTTGGATCGGTGGACAGATGTGCACCACGGCTTCGCAGCACGCTTTGGACTCGCTAGCGACGTTACCGAGACACCACGCTGCCTGGATTTGCAGCTCGGAAATGCCGCACTGCAGCAGCACCGCGAGCTTTGGAAGCGCACCGCCTTCGATAACCAGGTTCGATCGATCCATGGACGAGATGAAGCGAAGCGCAAAGGCTGCGTCGGACTGCATCGGCACGTCGGGGAGGTCTAGGGTGCTGACGAAGAATGGGACGGCCGTCGCGATGGTATGCCACAACGGGACATGCTGCGGATCACCGTCGTCGAACAACGGTGGTACTCCAGAGCTCATGAGGTACACAAACGCGCGCAAACTCTTTCGACGTACTTCCTTGTCTGGATGCTGCAATCCCACCAACAGCGTCTGACTGCGCGACGCCAGCTGCTCGATGAGCAGCGACCTTTCCTGCGGTCGATTTTCCGCTTGGGCCTTGGCTTGCGCGGCCAGATTGCGGCGCTGGTTGTACCCATCTTCCTTTCTAGCCTTTCGGATCGACACCTGCGTGTCCATACGAGATCGGCGGCCCGTGGCCCCCGTGAGAGCCTTCTTCAGAGGCGCGCGAGGCTCCTTCTTCGTTCCTTCTGGCATGTGGTCTATGAAAAGACTTCAAAACTTGAAAATCGGTTTTGCCTAAGGGTATTCTGCCAAAGTGTATGAAAGCTAGGATTGTTCCTATTCGTAATGTTGGTGGAACAGGGGTGCGACGAGCTAGCCAATCAAAGGGCTGGTATCGACTTTTAGACCAATCATTATCGTTCACTAAGATACATTGGAATTAGCCAATCAAACAGCTGGTGCCAACTTTTGACCAATTATTATCGTTCACAAAGATACCTCGGAACATGCGAATTTGAGGCACGACATTGTCGGCTTGAGGTCCATGAAGATGGAGGAGTGAGCAGCAGCAAGACTCCAGAAATGATTGCTACGTAGTATAGAAGACATGATGCACACGAACAGCAGTCACGTGAGACCCCTTGCACCATGCTACGGAACGAGCGATAGGTGCACTTGCCTCGTGGTCGAGGTTGGCTCCATCACAATGTCCAACCAATCAATAAAAATGAGATGCTATTACCTATAATCATGTCCTAATCTGCCTCAAGCGTTCTAGCCATACCACGTCGAGATCGAGGGCAGTCGTGGTAAGGATGGAGCCATCATCATGTGTGAGTACGACCGCCCAAAGGTGGCGTCGCTTAGGTCCAGCGGTGGCAGATCGGGGGACGGAAAGAGACTGTGGCTGTTGTGGGGCAGACTGTGAAGGGCCGGGGACGTGTGTCGGGAGTCGCTCGACATCGAGTCGATGACCGACGACTGCGCGTTGTCGTCTTCGTTTTCCATGTCGTCGTCGTCGTCCATGTCAATCGCGTTGGGATTGTACAGCAACATGGCCAGTCGCTTTTGCTGTTTTCGGATTTGGATGTCGTATGCTGTGCGGTCCACTCCGTCGAACATGCTGCTGGCCGTTTCCATCGACAAGATGCTTTTCCTAAGCGACCGAATGTGGCGATGCGGCCATCGCGGGATGCCGACGCGGCGACACACCTTTTTCATCAGGGTCGTGCAAATGCCAAACAACTTCGCGACTTCGGCCAGCGGCTTGTCAAAGTGTGGTCGCAAGATGTCGATTGTAATGTGTTTGGAAAAGCTATGGGTGGCCGTGGCATTGAGTTTCTTCTTGGATGACATGGAAGTCGAGGATGTCATGGAGTTGCCTGGCAGGAGCTTTTTGTGCGTTGTGATAGCGGTGACGATTGTGGCGGCGGTCGGAAGGCGGTGCTTGTGATGCTGAGGCGACAGATTCATCACAGATTGCAAAATGTTCCCTTCACTCACGCTCGAAGCTTGCACAACGAAATCGGGAAGTTGACAGGTGACGCATGGCGACGCAATTCACTCGTTCCAAAGTTGACAAATCCTGGCCTAGCAAGTACGACACGATTGGCTACTTCACTTTGCACCCACCAATCAAAGTGCAATAAAGTGATCATGGTCTGTGATTGGCCCTTGCCAGAGTGTCACACACCTGCTTGAGATTGCAGTTTACAAAACTACAGTACTGAGACGATGGAAAAGACCAACCGTGACACGGCTTTGGACATAAGTTCCTCCGCGTGTTGTGTCAACTAGACGACATGCAACGTCGTGACATTCACGCAAACAACTCCCGCTTCCTTCCATACCTTTTCTATAGGCAAATACTACTGTCCAATACCGTGAACGACAGGCGGCGCTTGGTATGTATGACCATTCGCCGGAGAAGTATTTATCCACAGAACCCACTTCCGTGCCGTCGTCGAGTCTATGGTGCGTTGGGCGCGCCCGTCGGTGAATGGACATACACGGTTATGTATACATGGATTGATTGGCATGTTGGTGGCGCACCTTGAGGTGAGGGCTGGGTGACTGTAGTTGACGAAGCCTTGGACGAGACGAAAATAAGGTTTCATCAACATCAATCATGTGGCATCCCTTGGTGCCTCGTCGACATAAAAGTAGGTGCATGCAGTTATCCGGAACCGATACAATTTTACAATACTACGTACTCCTCCTAGTACTACGTAGTACTTTAGAAGAAGTTCGAAATAGCTGTATAGTAATCGACAGAATAAAACGCTCGTTTACAAATACACTCACTAGGTTGACTCAACTTGAAGTTCAAATGAGAAAATACTTGTAGTGAAACAACATGGGTCAATTTTCGCAACTTTTCAAAGTCAAGTCGCAGCCATCCAACGTGGGGATCACTGTCCCGAGTGAGAAGGCTGGTGCATATTTGATGAAGGTTGTTTACTCATGCAATTTGAAGTGCAGGGCATGAATACTCTGATCAAATTGACGACAGCACCATACCAATGGTGCTGCGGACGTACACCCTGCCATGGATACTGTATGGCTCAGCGTACTGTACAGTCTTTCGCTGAGATCATTCGGTGTTCTGAGGGATTCCATTGGCAAGTTCGTCTAAATTTCGGCCAATGAAAAGGCATCTTGAAGATCTTCACAATCACATCACCTCTGCGAACGGGCACTTGAGGACGTTGGTGACTGGATTTGACCCAATCTCCCAGAATTTCCTGTTGTCATAGATAGATTTCATCCAATCAAATGTGCTGAGTTAAGTAAATCCCAAGACAACGCTAGGTTTTGCGCACCGGTTGGTCGAATGAATCGGATGACGTTGGGGTGCTGGCGATGGCGTTTGTGCCCAATTGGTCGTTGGCATTTCTATAGCATTTTGTATGCAGCATACAATCCTCAAATGAAAAATAGATCTGTGTTGAGGAATTGGCCAAAAGGTCCCTCTCAGCAGTTTGCATTTTCGCGTGAGATCCCCCCCCTCCTCGAGTCGCCAGCAGCACCAACGACAATGGTCACAGGAAACTTAAACATCAAAGGTACCGTTGCCCCTTGGCATGCATCACATGACTCATTCTTTGCTGCTGCAGTGCTTCGTGTGGAAGATCTGAAAAACCAGGCGAAAGGAGCGAAGATTCTCGTGCGCGTGACTATTGGCAAAATTCAGAGCCAAACCGAGCCACAGCCTGCGGAGACAGGTCAATTCAACGAAATCCTGACGTTGTACGTATATAGACCATGCCATTCTTCGATACGTACGCTCATAACGCTGCGCTAGTGAGGGATTTCAATCCGACAACAAGAACGCGGTGCAAATCGAAGTGCTGCAAGCCGATGGGGCGAAGCCCATTGCGTCTGCGAAACTGTCCTTGGCGCCGTTTATCAACGCGAGGGGTATTGAAGAGAAGGAATTCAACTTGGATGATGGCGCAGGTGTGATTGTGCTGAGCTACGAATTTGCCCAAAAAGACAAGGGCAAGAAGCAGTCACCGCCACCACCGGCGTCGTCCACGACCAAAAGCAGCAGCTCGAACGACCCCCATGCTTCGATCCCTCGCAGCTTGACCACCACTGCCGAGCACGCGCCGTCGTTGTGGTACATCCACCCGTCGTTTTACTACGCCAAGACCAAGGAAGTGTACTCGTACGCGACGAGCTTCTCGGCCGTGGGGTACGTGGCACGCTACGGCGAGTCGACCCTGGAGTACCTCTTGCATCGGCTGGCGCCCAAGCAAGTGGGCAGTTTGGATGCGGTCGATCAATCGTTGGTACCGGCGCTGACCAAGGTGGATTCGCGTGTGGACGAAAACGTGTCGCACTTGCTCAAGTCGATTGCCGCGAGCCAGGACTACCTGCTCAAGACCAAGGACGGCGCCCTCATCAAGGTCCACAACACGGTGACGGCAACCAAGTCGTCGGTGGTGTCGACGGTGTCGAGCGTCCAGGCCAAGGTGAGCCAGGTGACGTCCTCGACTGTCGAGACGGCGTGCAGTTTGCACCAGAAGACGGTGGACAAGGCCAACGAAGTGCGCAAGTCGACGGTGGACACCATTTCGAGCGTGTCGCACTCGACGTATGCGACGCTGTCGAACGCGACGCACCACATTTTGGCCCACGTGCCGTTTATCAACTCGAAGGAAAAGGCGTAGCGGGTTTCTATATCTATTGGTGTGTCGCCCCCCATTCGTAGCGCGAGCAGAATGGTCGACTGTCGACGCTAAGACTATATCGTTTGAACAACTTTTCATTTATACGAATGTTTGGGTGTTGGTGTAAAACAACATGTACGCCTCGGCGCCCAACACGGTGGCTTCCGGCACGACCTTGACGTGGGTGTCACTCGTGAAGAACCAATGGGCGCCATGCTTGACATATGCCACGTAATGTCCTCCAAAACGGTTCCCAGAGTGCACAACCACTGCTTGCAGCGTGTACGTTGTGGGCCAGTGGGGGCCATACAAGGCTAAGTGCACGTGAGTAGACAAAAGACGAGAGGTCCAGAGGACGTACGCTGGGCCACATACGGAGCCACGTCCAGGTCCATAGGAAATGCAACGTGTCGACTGAGCTTTTTAAGCCGTGTCAGTCGCTACAAGAGATGGTATGTCGACGGATATGTGTGGTGGGTAGTGCATTAGCATCGAACCTTGAGATGCAGGGCAAGCACAGGGGCCGGTGTGTGCAGCTGCAGTTGGATCCCAGCAGTGTGCAGACGAGAGGGGTCGGGCGGCGTTGTTTGGCTGCAATGGTCGCACTGGTAGCCACATCCTTGCGCTTGGGAGAGCTCTCCTGGTGCCGTAAACAACGCCATGCAGTCTTCAAGTGCACACTCGTCCACCTGGTGACGACGTCAAGACGATGATATATATAGTAATAACGATACACCCGTGTCGTTACTACAACCAGAGCTACACGAACGTACGTACGTTGTTTGGAATGGACAAGGTGAGGCTCACGCATGCATCGAACGCTTTGGACGTGGTACTGCACGTCCGACAGACCACTGTACTGCAGTGCACATGAGCTTGCAGTTTCAGTGCAAGATACAGCAAGAGGGGTGCAACGAACGTACTTGACCAAGCAACCCATCATGGCGCGTCCAACAAAATTGTCATGCCAGCTGCTCGCGGTGCCAGGTTGCGTCGACGCCGATGATGATGCCGGTGGAGGACCCGCCAAGAACACGTCGTCTTGGTCCAGTCGGAGGGTCTCGGCGACGAGTTTTTGGATTTCTTCCATGGAACTTCCCTCTCGCACCTACATACATTCCCACTTGACTGTGGACAAACAGGCAGGGCGAACCATCAAGCTCAAGGTGTCGTGGTCGTCGGTGTGGACAAAGATCTGCTCCATCGGTGGCGAGGATGGTCCTTCTTCTGCATTCGTTGCGTGGGATGATGTACTGTTGCCGTTGAATTCGTCGTCGATGGCCCACACGAGCCCTAAGAGCACTTCGTACGCATCCTGCTGCTGCCGGTTCCGGAACTGCCGACACTTTTCACGGACGGCACTTAGCAGTTGAGACGGATTATACACTCGCTTGCCCGTCTTCTTGGTGGCAGGTTTCCCGTCCAGAATGAAGTCCCTATATCCATCACGACTTAGGATGTGTTGATTCAGTATGGACTCCTTCGTACAAGAGCGCTCGGGTGATATCGCCCCCACCGCTAGCCTTGGAAGGTCGAGCTCGGTTGGCCAACACAGGCGCAAACACACTCTTTAGCGCCTGAATCGTAGAGTTGAAGTAGCAAGTGTTGCCCAAATTTGCCAAGCCTAAACACACCCAACCAACCAGCCTCAGAATCAAACGATCAACGAACGGCTGGCTCGCTGCGTACCTGCTGGTATCAATCCAATGGCTGCTGCTTCCACGATGGTTCCATCGGCATCTTCTTCTTCGTTTGCCTCATGTTTGGATGGTTTGGGATCTTTCGCTCGTTTGCTCTTCTTGCTGGATGGGGGTGGTCGGTCCAGTGGCTTGTCCGTGGCTGGCTCGTGGTCGCCCTTGGCATGCAGCATCCGCCCGCTTTTCCCCACGACGATTTCGTCGTAAGCGGCGATGACGTCTTGAATGGCGCGACCAATGCGATCGCTTCGATCGAGAACGACGCCATCGCACTTGACGCACCTGCAAGCACCACATGCGTGTCGTCGATTCATGGGCGATCGATGATGGCCTCGTACCAGATCTCTTTCGTGGACATGTTGAAGAAACAATAGTGCTTTGTCATGTGCCTGAAGTGCAATTCATGTCAATTGCAAGAAGGTGTTCGGTGGACACGACACGCACTGGAGATGGGCGACAGTGTGGCTTTGGTGCAGACACCCCACGAACCCGCACGCGATGCAAATGGCATTTAGCTGGACCTTGTCCAGATCGTTGACCAGCTTCGTCGCGTGTTTTTTCGTGGACTTCTTCTTCCCACCTGCTGTAGCTTTCCCGCAAGTCTGTGCATAAGGCATGTCATCGACCATATTGGAGCGTGTCCACTCATTTACCTCGCAACGATGCAGCCCACCCTTCTTCATACGTTTACGTAGCATTGCAATGTTCACCGCGGCGGTGATGTGTCGACACCCCTTTGCGTAATCAGCCGCATCGTACTCTTTTGCGCTTGGTGACTCCATGTACTAGTAATTGATTCTTGTCGTTGGAACGATGTCGCCGCACCGCGGTTGGCTGAGTCCAATCCGCATAATTTTGAACATCCGGATGTAACCCAGCGGTTTCACAGTCAGAATACGACAGCAAAAAGCAATGCGGCCAACATGCTCGATCGCTTGGGGTACGACTGCCGCCAAGCGTGCGTCGCCAATCATCACGATTCGCTACCGGTAGGTCTGTGCTCAATTGTGGCATGTGCATGGGGGAACGAACAGCAGAGTGACCACAGTACCCTCCTGCAAGAATGGAGCTCGCCAGCAAGTGCCCAAATGTCACCATGGCACCGTACCGACATTGAGCGAAGGCTTGCCGAGGTCGATCCAGTTTCAACAGAGCTGACGTGTGACTTAGCCATCTACACGGCTTTTCTCGCCGGGGAAGGTAGGTGTTGTCCTCATTCTCGTACTTCCAGGTCGCCGCTCATGTTTAAAGAAGGCAAGGAGATGTTCGTCCAGGCGTCGCTGTGCGAAGCCAGCATCGAGTACTTGAAACTTCGACTTGCTGGTCGATTTGGACCCGTCCTTCAGTCCGACATCCAGACCGTCATGTGCAGCACCAGCTGCATGGACAGCGACGTCATGCATCAAAGCGCCATGGAACGATCACACTGCAGCTGCACCCAACTGTCCACCGACAGTTTCATTTCACAAGACTTTTGCCGACAGAACTCAGGTCCGATCATCGTACAGTGTCTATCCCCACTCATGGTGTCTGTAGCGCGGTTGCTTTGTAGCATCTTGGGGGTCTGCGGGACGTGGGGCTGCGGGCTCCATGACTTTATGTGTCCTCGGTACGATTGGGACCGACTGTACCCGTGCGCTGCCACGTCATTTCAAGTGTCCTTTCTGGTTATGGGAGTGTTGGCGCTAGCCGTTCTGGACGCCATATTAATTCAGTAATGCATGGTTGTCGTCACTTGGCGTATCCCTCGCAAATATATACTGGCTTGAACCATCCATTCAATCACTACTTATTACCGTAACTACGACACTCCACGAGGGACACCGGGTGCAAAGTACGTTTGGTCAATACCCCAAGGGCCTGTGTCTGGGAAAATGAGCTCTGGGTATAGCCCCGTGCCATACGAGGCAGTGTTGAGCCTGCTTTGCGTCTCGTAGTCGAACTCCAGTGCAACGGTCGCCCCATGTACATTCAAACAGGGGGGCTACACATAAAGCACTCGTTAGTTTCACCACGACGAGCAAGAGGACGTACTGCAGCACAATAGTACCACGACAACAGGTCGTGCTTCTCCCACGCATGCCCCGTCGCGGCTGTAAACCCCTAGTCACGTCAGTCAGCCGTGACTATCCACATGGACATATCAGCGACCAGACGATGGGCACATGACGTACAATATACGCTTGGTCGTTGGGCAACGCCAACGCCGCCGCCAAGTTGATCGGCACTGCCAACAGTGGTGTGTCTGTAGTTATGCCGTTGTCCATGAACACGACAACACAGCCCACTCGTCGCTCCTCGGACATGTCTTTTAAGAACGGAACCACGTCTGGTGTCGCAGACATGGCCGCAAAGTACTGCTGCGGTATCGTGTTATAGTAGCGCACTTTGGCGATATGGATGCCACCGTCGGCAATATCCACGGGGGTGGGCACCGACAGCACGAGTGGCGGGCTGCCCGGCATGGAACTGGACACGTGAAGACTACAAGTTGGATATTTGAGACGTGTGATGCACACATTGTAGGAGGAATAAGACCTGACGTGGTCGACCAGGAGCGCCCCATTCGGCCGAGTGTGAAACACCACAGCGAGGGCCGGAGCGATGTCGGACCAACCGAGCGCTTGTCCGGATCCCCCCAAGGCGACCGTCGCGTTGGGGTCGCCATGTACGACAAACGCAAAGCCGTCGCCGCCGTGGACGACGCACGACTACGAACAGACGATCGAGAAGAAACGACATACATTTGTGAACATCAAGCCCAACGGGGGTGTACTTGGTATGCTGAGAGGCCGAAATTGGGTGTTTTCACGTCGTAGCAGCGCTTGGCGTGGTCGGAAATCTAGAGTTGGTCCGTCAGATATATAGGCGATTCATTACAAGGTAGTCACTGTACTTGAAAAGTGAACCGCGTTTCAAAGCCGTCTAGGACATTCAGTGGGTCGTTATACCACACGGAAGACGCTTGATGAGGCTGGGATGCTGTCAACCTATGGCACCTCTTGATTGTTCTGACGTTGGGAGGCCGCATACCGCAGACGCACAGGGCATTCGCGCTGAGACGACGGTTGGTATGTGTCGCGATGGCCAAACATGGCAGTAGTGGATGCGATCCGTCCTGTAGACGCTGGTGTGGACGTTTCTGTCGTGTCGAGGGTGACTCGGTCGAGCGAGTGCGACTAAAAGTCATTTGGCCATCAACAACTGTGGTCGCCCTGAGGGTGTATACCTGAATCACGTCTAGCTGGGCTTCAAGCACGTCGCCATCCGCGTAGTTGACACCGTATGCATTCTATTCTCGTTATAAGGTCGCGGCAAAGTTGGGAGGGTTGTGTACCATGGGCTTGAAGATGCAATTTGACGTCGCACTGTTACCATTCAAAGTCAGTCCCAGCGTTTCATTGAAGTCGGCGTAGAAGAACACTACACAGTGATGACATGTTAACTCTTCGTTTGCATGGTCACGTGACACCTCCTTGTGTGGCGGTCGGAAGTAGCGTCGCCACCGCCACGGCATGACGGATGCTTCGGCGCATACGAATATTGTGCCGCCTCAAGATCCAGTAACTGGCGTTCATATCCGGACTTGTCCTGCTAACGCATCCGGACGTATACGTAGATTTCATTGGTCAACACCTTTTTATCCGGAGCATTTGTGGTGATAGTTTTTGAGTGTCACGCCATTTTCGCCGCAACATGCGACTGACGGTACATCGGGGCGAGAATATCGGCACCCCAGAGCAAGAAGTGTCTCTGGACACCTATGTCCGCGTACGCCCCACATGGAAGTTCCGGTGAAGTTGATGGTGTCTTCTTCTGTAGGTCGTGTATGATGGGAAGGAAGTCGGCATCACTCAGATCGTCCGACGAGCAGCGAATCCTGTATGGGACGCAGAGCTGTGGGTCCCACTGCTTGAGTCATGGGATATGAGCGTGGGTACGCGCTATCTCATATTGTTAACGCGCGATATCATCTTGTATTTGTAGCTTTTGTGGCATTCGATGTCAAGTGCAACGACGACTCCGCACACACCGAGTGCATTGCGTCTTGCCGCGTGAACTTGTCCCTGATGCAAGATGCCAAGGAACCAACACAAGTTAGGTGTCAGTTGATCCGTGGCTCGACAACGCGGCGTGGATGGCTGTACATCAGCATGCAGATGGAAGAGTCGGAGATGGCGTACTTCTCGAAAGCCAAGCGCATGGACGTCCGCGACGTGCTGCCGCCACACAACGACCGCTTTCACCACCATTACGCTCCCATCCCTCGCGTGTGGCATCCGTACGCCATGTCCTTCAATGCAACCCTCCTCCTCATGCATTGTACATAGGCTGCACGACTGCATTGTGCCGTCGAACGAAAAGGTCCTGTACTTGGTCGAAGAAGTGTCGTTGACGTTCCACGTGACCGAAGGCAACCAAGGGGTGCTGGCGCTCATGGTCGTGACCAACTTCCGCCTTTGGTTCATTCCGTATGCCCCCGTGCAGGGCCTCCACCACGAAGACGTGCACACGATCCCTCTCGGCAAAATCGCCAAGTTGACGCAGACCCAATCCAAGCAAAAGCACTTTACCGTGCATGGCTTGAATATGGAAAACATGGTACTACATATACAACTGCCATTTGTTCCATCATGTCCAATGGCCACAACCTGCCAGATGGCCTCGACTGTGGATTTGTGGTATTGAGCTTTTACCCAAAATTTGATTGACTTTTATGCTGATTCGCGCAAATCTATCGATCGATTGTTTGTACTGACGTTAGTACGAAAAGATTGCCCCGTGTCACACTAATTTAAGTCACACACTAATTCGATGATGAACATGATGTCGAAGACTGGATTTGATTGGCTACTTGATGAGTGTTGTGGGTTTTGATTGGTCGATCATCGATTGTGTGTCGATTTGGTGCTTCTGCGCATTCGATTGAGCACCCAAACACTCCAATTTCGAATCGACTTGACCATCTATGCTTGCATCGTTTGTTCAACCATGTCCTATAATGATCGAATGCTTGGTCCGACCTGCCAAATGGCCTCGACTGTGGATTTGGTCGAGTCCTTTAATATACAAATTGCTTCGTTTTCAACCATATCCAATGGCCACGAATGCCAAATGGACTTGATGGTAGGACGCGGCGCTGTACTCTGTGACCCTCAACGCCCGATGCCGCGCCGGCGACTCGGACGCCAAGCGCGTGCGCATGCTGACGCATATTGTCCACGAGATCGAGTGGCTACAAATGGAGAATAATTTCTGCGCCTTTACCGACCTAAACATCGTCGAGTCCCATCCAGAGGCGAATGTGACGGCCCAACATCCTGTCGGAATAAGTCCCATGACCAGTCGATCGATCTTGTCGACTCTGACGACGGCGGCACCACTACCCACCGGCCCACCTCCCCAGTTGTACGACCCTTCGACCTTTCATCTTGAAGCGCTCCAAGCTATCCGTTTGATTATGTATTCCATCGTAGGCTACGTTCGTACACGTCATCATTCGACCATTCGTTGGCCCCACCAGCCAGACTCGTGAGTCCCACGGCGACGAGTGCCGCCAACAAGCGACGCATCCGATACGACCCCCTGTCCGAGTTTTCTCGTCAAGGTATGTCGTCAGTGACACCGCTGATCGATCTTTATACCAATTCTCAACTCCCCCTTGAAGCTAAGGAAAATGCACAGGTGTATTTAGCCATCCCGCGTGGAGACAGACCACAAGCAACGCCCACTACGGCCTCTGTGGGTCGTACCCGAGCTTTGTGCTCGTGCCCACGTCCATCCCCGACGACGTTCTGGCCGAAGCCGCTCGCTTCCGCTCCAAGCGACGACACCCCGCGCTCACGTGGCTGCACCCTCGCACAGGTTCAAACACTGTTCCTTCAACATGGCTACACACAGACTCATCTGATTGGCTTAGGCGCGCCGCTGTGTCGGAGCAGCCAGCCCAAGTCGGGCGTCCTGCGCACAAGCAGCAAGGAGGACCGCGACCTCCTCTGGGCCATCCGCGACGCCGCGTACCCCGTGGACGGCCGGTCCAAACCGTCCACGTTGGTGCACATTGTCGACTGCCGACCCGAGATCAACGCCAAGTCGAACGCCCTCGCCGGCAAAGGCCACGAGTCCGCCAAGCACTATGACCGAGACGGCATCCCCTGTGCATGTAGGACCCCCCCCCTTGTTTTTCCCTTCACCCCCCCTAACGATTGGTGTGTAGCGATTGCATTCATGGGTATTGACAACATTCATGTCGTGCGCGCTTCCTTCAACCAGCTCAGCCAAGCGCTGTACCAAGTGGACGACGCCACGTTCCACAGCACGTTGCAGAAAAGCCGGTGGGGGGGAATGAATCCATCATCCCCAATCATTGGGATTCACACTATATGTGTACATACATAGTTGGCTGGAGCATATCAACAGCATTTTGGCGGGGGCGGTCGAAGTGGCGTCGCACTTGGAGCGGGGGGACGCCGTGCTGGTGCACTGCAGCGACGGATGGGACCGTACCGCCCAGCTGTGCGCGCTGGCGCAGCTGATGCTGGACCCGTACTTCCGGACGCTGGAAGGCTTTGCGATGCTCGTGGAGAAGGACTGGTGCAGTTTTGGCCACAACTTTGCCAAACGGTGCGGGTTTCCCATCTCAGACGACACGTCGCCCGTGTTTCAGCAGTTCCTGGACGCCGTGTACCAGCTGACACTGCAGTTTCCAACGTACTTTCAGTTCAACGAGATGTTTCTGTCGACTGTGGCCGACGCTGTCTACTCGTCGTGGTACAAACAAAATACTTGAATCAACTCGAGTGACTTGGCTCATTAATTGTTGTATTGAAACACTGGCACGGTATGTATGTAGGTACGGCACGTTTCAAAAGAACTGCGAGGCGGACCGCGCGGCATTTCTTTGCGCCGTGCCGACAATCAGCGTATGGGACTCTATCCGCGCCTCCACCGACATGTACCGGAATCCGCTGTACAACACGGACACGGACGACGCGATGGTGCCCGTGTGCCGCGTCCGGCTCATGCAGCTGTGGACCAGTCAGCACCAGAAAGCCATCAGCCACATGCGGCTGCAGCAGCGCGAGGTGGAAATGCTGGCGTTGATCCGGCAACAAGAGCGCGACTTGGCTCGGCTGCGCGACATGCTGTCCCCCGAGCAGCACGTCGAGGTCAAGAACGCCCAGCTGCGCTCCGAGATACAGCGACTCGCGCGGAAGATTGCCATCCACCACGAGCCCCGCCTTCCTCTTTCAAGTCTGTCGTCGACGCCGAGCACCACACCTGACAAGGCCAAACTGCTGCGCCGACTCACGTCCAACGTAGCTAGCCCCACACATAGCAACACCCCGCACCAGGACGCGTCGTCGCCTTCGTTAGGCCCGCCGCCCTTGCAACCAGTCGATTTGCTTCGAACGCGCAGCGGAAGCGGGCGTATGAAGCAGAATCTGACGGCGCTCTTGACCGGCCGACCCCACGTGTCCGACCTCACGACGCTCCGCTCGGAATACCAAGACCTGACGAGGCAACTGGAAGCCATGCGCACGATCGCCGTGTCGTTGGACGAGGACGCACACGCGACGATGCAGCAGTACGTTCCCCCCTGACCATAGAAATATATATATACCTATATTGGAACGAATATGGGTATAGATTGCGCTTTCAAAACTTCAACACGCCATTGGAAGAAGTGACGATTGGCCACGAATATGCCAGACCAGACGAGGGCCCGTTCATGCTGCCGTCGCCGTTGTCGTCGGTCCCGACGACGGCCCACAACAATGCGGCAATGGTGTCTGCGACACTGTCCAATTCGTACTCGAACGCCATCCGCAACATCAGCCTCTTGGCCATGACCGACTTCAACCAGACGACGAAAGGACCCCGCCTGCATTCTGCGACAACGTCGCGAGGCGGTAACTCAAACGTACAGCCCGTGTGGGAGTCGGACAAGGATGCCGCGTGCTGCAAACAGTGCAAGAAAAAGTTCATTGCCGTCGTGCGCAACCGCCACCACTGCCGGTGCTGCGGCTACGTGTTTTGTGGCAAGTACGTGTCTGATTCTGATGCTAAGGGGGAGGGTTCACGTCTGATTCCACAGGTGTACGAGCCATCGCATGTCGCTGCCCGAGTTTGGGTACTTTGAACTGGTCCGCGTGTGCCGCGTGTGCTTTAACTCTGGGAGTGGCTCGGACGAGTATTTGCACGACGACTAGATACAATGTAGGGCGACTACTACACCGGCAGTTTTTATATTTTTTCGCTCAGATAGTAGCGTCATCGCGTTCGACCACGTGGTCGGACAAGGCAATCTCTTGCTTGACCACTTCGCTAGTTAACGACAGCATGGGCGGGGGGGTATCCATTATACCCGTCGCAACAACGTCCGAGGGCGTAGTGGGCACTGCCGCAGCGCCGTTCGTGTCGGTGCTGACTTCTCCAATGACGACCGGCTCTGCGTCATCCGTCACGTACGGTGCTGGACGTTTGCCCACCGCCAGAGCCTGTCGGTACCGAGGGGTGGCAACCATCGCTTTGACAAAGCTGCCGTTGTAAGCATTTTTTGGTGTTAATCGGGCGATGAGAGGGGACGAACAGCAGATCGACGCCTTGGACGACACGGCGGCGTCTTCGATCTCGAGGGCGGGTCGTTTGCCTTCTATTCGTCGGCCAGTCGACTTGTGCAGGGGTTTCTTTACAGGTCTGGGAGGGGAAATGGTCACGTTAGGGCGTTTGCGGGGAGGGGGGGGGATGGAGTGTACCGCGTGGGCATGGCGTGGTCTTTGGCCGGGGTGACGTTGGGCTGATGCGGCGGAGGCGGGGCGATCCCCATGAGACTTTTGAGCTGCAGCTGCTTTTCATAGTGTTCTTGCCGGACGTCTCGTGGAGTGATTGTTTTCAGGAGTGTTGGAAACGCGCCTTGAAACTACATGTCCACTAAATAGTTATTCCCTTTGGGGGAATGCATATATATTATATATATATATGTAGTGGACCAGCTCGGCACGGTACGAGCCAGGTCCAGGGGCACTTCGTGTGGACTACAGTAGGAACGGATGTGAGAAATCGACTGCGACAACCGAGCAAACCTCTGCAAAGCGAGGGGTGGCGGACTTGAAGGGCGTTGCATTCCCCTTGTCTAAACAAGGACAAGTGGGGGATGGCGTCGTGGGGGTGCGGACGTACATTGGGCGTCATAAGTGATGCCGTGGTCCACTTCGTAGATGGCGTCCGTTGGCAGCGGCAACACCAGGTGCAAACTCGTGCACCGGTCGACCCTACGACCTGCATCTAGATACACCGACGCAGTAGTAGTATCGGGCGCACTTGTACAGCGATATCGAGCGGGTCGTGGACGGCAGGTGGGGGTCGATGTAGCCAGGGCCACGGCCCACTTCGTA
Organism: Aphanomyces astaci; assembly: GCF_000520075.1. Taxonomy (NCBI): domain Eukaryota; phylum Oomycota; class Saprolegniomycetes; order Saprolegniales; family Verrucalvaceae; genus Aphanomyces; species Aphanomyces astaci. The sequence goes on along the minus strand of NW_009798265.1, from coordinate 1,179,766 downwards.
CGGGTCTGCACTTGCCATATCAATGCTAGGTATGTTGCTCGAAGGATATACCTTGAAACCCTTTCTTGTGTATGGACGTTTGCCGAAATGCTGTGTATTGCTGCTGCGCGAGCCGCACGTTGCAGTTGTCCTTGCTTCGGCGCATTGGAATCGGTCGTGGCGGCGAAATGGGGTGCATTCTTCCGCTAAAAATAGCAAGCCTTTGGTTGCCATGTTGCATGACCCTTTCTTCGAAAAGGATGCTGATGTATACTGTACTGTACATGTATGCACTTGGTACCGTAATCCTACACGTGATCTCCATCAAGATAACGTGTACTACCGGTAGTAAATGAGTAGTGCATTGCCATCTCCTCTAAATCAAGTTGTTGCATTGAAACCTCGACGGGATTGACTGACAGGTATGTGGCCCTAAGGTTTGGCATGCAACTATAACTTTATCATGTTTCAAAGCAGGGCCGACAGACACAGCTCAGAGATTATTGGCAGCCCAGGGAGGGGGAACAACTGCTACAGTAGTCGGCCATACTCTGCCAAATTCGCAAGTTTAGTTAACCAGCAGGAACGTTCAAAGGCATGGTCATAGCTAGAGGTTTATTTCTTGATGAGGTCAAGTACACGCATCCAACGCGTTTTCGAGTGCATTGTGTACTTGTACTCGGTCTATAGCTCGCCTTCCCACCACAACCCGTCTGTGTTCATGTCAGCCTTTTCGCTTTTGGAGCTACAAGGTCTTCAACTTGTTGACGTTCGATTCCAACAGCGTCGGGTCGGCTCCGGAAAACTAGGACGCAGTCACGTCGTGAAGAATGACAACGCGACATGAGCAGCAATTCAACGTACCCCCAGCGATTGTTGGAGTTTGCCATTCGCATAGAATTGAAAGGTGGGCATCGACTACGACATTCCTCATCATCACCAACAGCCAAGACAAGATTGGACTGGAGCTGTGTACCCGGACACCAGCGACGTGGGCGGTGTGGTCAAGTTCATCCACGTCGACCTTGACGAATGAAATGTCCTCGTTCTTGTTGCTGGACATGCATTAGTTAGATTCACGAGCGGAGGACCGACGCCGTGTACCTGAGGTTCGCGTAAATGGGCGAGATCATCTTGCACGGGCCGCACCATGCGGCCGTGAAGTACACGACGCTCTTGGCGTCCGGACGAGCAATCAACTGTTCATACTCAGCGTGCTCCGCCAGTTCCTTCACGAGAGAAGCTACAAACGGATGACATTCCCGTAGACCTAATGGGAAGTACCTCCACCGCGCGAGGAGAAGCGAGCGACAGACGCGCGGGAGGTGGCGGCAGCGAATCGGCGAAGAAGCATGCGGAACGACAAACTCAAGATGGGGTTTGTCGGCAACGATTGGCTCATATATTTAGGGTATTTCAATGATATAAGGTTTTAATCCCCCAGTTGAAGTCCGCGATCCACGTTTTTGAATTCGAAATGCAAAATCACACTGGTAATTTGTATGTAATATTTTAAAATTCACCAAATGAAAAAGTCCAATTGCAATCAGCATCATTATCGCCTTTCCAACAACAAACAGAATGACCGCGTCAGCAATAACCCTCCGAGCACTCGTACTCCGTGCAATGGCACTGGCATTCTTCCATGCTGCCGCCGTGTCCGGTGACTGCTCTGCATGCGCGACCAGTGGGCAGTGTGCCACGGCTTTCAATGGCGGCGCTGGGTATTTCTGTGGCAACTGGGCCGAAACTCCCTGCTGCTGCCCAGACAATGCCGTGTGCATACCCACCTCGCTCACTTGTCAATGTAGCCCCGTCACGGATCATGCAACATTCTCGCCTGTAGAGTCAACTTCGTGGGACGCGTCCAAGATCCGCTCCAGCGGCCTCGTGGCTGTGTTCGTGTGGTTGACGTGCTGCTTTTGCGTGTACTGGGGCTGCTTGAAGCGCATGCGACAGAGTTTCGTACGGCAACATCATTACGTTGCCATTCCGCCGTTGCACGCTGGCGCGAATATGTACAGCCTTCCGTTCTCCCATGCGATGCAGTACCCTCCCCAACCACAGGTCCAGAATCAGCCTCACCATGAACTTCCACAACAAATCGCGGCACCGACGCCACCACTGCGCCCTGATGGAGTCGATCGCATGTTGTGAATGGGCAGACTGTCTTGACATTGCCCAAGATCAGAGTATAGCTCTTTTTTTCATGCAAACAGAACTATTTAAAGCCAATTCATTTCATGAGAATTCCAAGGCTCGTCCCAGTGACAATGAAACGTTGTCGCATGATCCAAACGATGTTTTGACAGCACAATAATAGATGATGCTTGAATAGGACGCATAACTGAACCTAAAAGTCACCGCCAAAGTCGCCGCCGCCGTTGTCGCCCGAGTCGCCAGCAAACGTGTTGTCCCCAGTATCCCCAGCAAAGGTCGTGTTGTTGTACCCGCCATCGTACCCACCTCCGTCGTGATGGTGCATGGCTTCCCCAATGGCAACGCCAGTTACGACTCCCGCGGCAGCTCCCAAGGCGGCGCCTGTGCCTACGCCATAGCCAGACTGATAGCTCTGGTACACCACTGGCTGCGGAGGCGCCATGTATACCGGCTGCTGGGCCGCGTACACAGGCTGCTGGCTTGCATAGACCGGTTGCTGGTTTGTGTACACTGGCTGGCCATATTGATTCGTCGGTTGGGCCACGGGAATGTATTGCGCTTGGGCGACCGGCACATACTCTGCGTCGTCGTTGCGACAGCAGCAGCGACAGAGGCACCACGCCAGACAGATCAAAAACAAAAACGAAGCAATGCTACCAACGATCGTAGATCCGGATCCGTTGTGTGGGCGGTAGGGAGCAGGGGCGGCGGCACAACGACAATCGAAAGGAGTGGTTGCGCATTGGGCGTTCTGTGGACAGCAGCACGTTTTGCCAGCAACAACCCCACAGGATCGACCAGGGGTCCCTCGATAGGCAGTGCTGCATTCGCCATTGTACACGCACGAATTGCAGTCGGCGTCGACCACGCTCGCAAAGCACAGGAGCACGAGCGACACGAGCAGAACAAGTCCCGACGATGTCTTCATGACTGCAACTCGGAAATGGCACTGAAGGGAGGGTAAACGAGAATGCATGTGATTGGATGTGAATTCTGCCATTATAGGAATGCAGGTATTACCGTCATTCATGACCTGACATACGAAATTAATGATATATATTATTAAATACTAACGTTTGTATTAACACCTGTAAATAATTCCAAGTACAACATGCATTCCACCCATGCCCACCCATACCCTAATTTATACTATTAATAGTATGCATCGGGTAAAGTCGGGTACGGGTACAGACCTGTCAGCGAAGGTGCCAGTTAACACAAGCACTACTGTACAGTTGCGGACACTTCTGTTGCAGGATCTGCGCAAGCTGACAGTACAGTACCATAGCGAACATTCCGTATATCCTTTGACGTGTGGCTGTCAAGCTGTGGAAGGTGCGATACAGTCGTAGACAGTGCGATATGGAAACGGCTTCTTACATCTTAGGTTGATATTGCCGAGGGGGTGACGGGGCACTGGGAGGAGGATGGATCGACCGAATCGCTGGAGGTGGCGACTCGTACGGACGCGCTTCATAGACGGATTCGAACGGAACATGTGATTGATCTTGATCGGTCAGCTTGTTGCGCGCGGAGGACTGGGTGGCGAAGGGCGCCGCCACGGCGTACGCTGGCACTGGTTGGTTTCCTGGGTAGGTGGGTTGGTTGTGCGATGTGGGGAGTGTTGAGTCATTGGACGAAGGTTGCAACAACCGAGCGACTGGTAGTGCATACGGTGGCTGTTCTTGGGGATAAGATGACTGGACATTCGGATCAAATGCTTGGATGTGCTGTTGCTGAAGGACGCTTCCGTATGTGGCTGGAACTGTGTCGTATCGTTGGTACGTACTCGCAACCGGGGCTGTAGCCAGCACGGGATGCGAGTAGCCTCGGTTTGGTCTGTTAGGTAGTGGGAGGAGTTGGTTCGAAGCGGGCAGTTGGTCGTGTGATGGTTTCGCCTGCGCTTGCGCCTGGCGTCCAGTGCAATTGTGTCGCACGCAGCAAAACGCCCCAACGAATAGGCTCACGACCAAACCCATGACGATGGCGACGACCAACCCGTCGTTTCGATCCATAGGAAGGTTCTGCGGCGGTGCGTAACCAGGATACGGCAGATTGCGGCACCTGCAGTCGAATACCGTGGCAGCACATTGCATGGTCAACGGGCAGCAGCAGTAAACGCCGCCAACACGTCCGCAGTATGAACCAGGCGCGATATCTTTGTAAGCCAGCGTGCAATCGCCAGACATTGCGCAGTCATCACATGCCGCCGACACGATGGAGAGGACGGTCAGAAGGACGGCGGCAAGCAGTCGAAGGAACGACGAACCCACCCACAGCATTGCACAAATTTGACAAGCAAAATGGAATTGTGGGTCTCATAAAATAAATGCATGCAGGATATAATACAAAGCAAAACCAAACGTGTATATTTAAAATAATATTCACACGTGCTAGCTTTCACTATGGAAAAGTTACTTCGACGGTTTTAAAATAGTGGTCGAATTAATTCACTAATCAAAATGTCCTGAAACTGACTGTGAGAATCCATACAGTAGTGGCACAGCACGACCGAAGCAAGGCCGCGCCATGTTAGCGAATTTGCGAGCTTCTTGAACGTTTCATGCTTCCCTTCTACATGTTATTCCGCCAGTTCCGTCTGGGTCATGCGACTGTTAAGATATCGTTAATGGTCACGTTACACTGTACCGTACTTGCAGTGTGCATAGACCACAGCTTCAACAAGGTGTCAAAATCTGCTGGATTAGGAGGAAAGCCTAGAGTAACTACCTAATTGACCTAATTTAGGATCCTACTGCATATATTATAGTATTTATTCCTAGAGGAGAATGATTTCTGTTACCAAAGGCGTAAATTGTGCCTTCTCGAGTTATGGTGATGCACGTGCAACTGGCAGAAGCACTGGCGAAGGTGGACAAGCCGACCCAGAAGCTCCTCAAACATGTCATCCACTATGAACCAGTGCAGCAGATGCTCTGCACCTTTCTGGCCGACACATCGCGGTCATTCGAAGATTGGATCTGGGACCCCAAGACCCGTGACGTGCTAAGTCGATTGCAGTCGCGGGTGGAATTCGCTGGACCTCAAGCTGTCAAGAGCGACCCGACACTTCAAGCAAACTACGAAGACGCACTCGTCAATGGCATCGATCACATGGACGTCGAGTCGTTCTTCGCCGCCGCAGATGCCGCCAAGCAGGCCGGCAAGTTGCATTTCGCCGAAAAGCGGTTTGATGCGGCACTCAATGCGTTCCGAAAAGCTGCGGATCTTCTCAAACCCCAGCTAGAACCATGCGAATCTCCCTCGATCCTCACGCCTCTGTTTGTAACCTCGTGCACCAACGCTTCAATCTGCGCAATAAGGTTGCAGCGGTGGCCAACCGTGCGCGAGTACGCCCAACTGGCCCTTGCTCAAAGCCCCAGCGACGGGAAGGCGTGGTATTGCCTGGCCAAAGTGTTTCTATGGGAGCATCGTTACGACGAAGCCAAGGACGCGGCAGAGAAGGCGGCACTTGCGAATCCATCCGACAAGTTGTGCCGCAAGGTGCTCCACGACATCGACGTCCTTCAAGCTCGCCGCGACGACCAGACGGCAAAGGATGTCGAGCAGCTTCGACACGAAGCCGAACGACTGCGTCTGGAAGAAGAGACCCGACGACGTGGCCTGCCAGCCGAGGACGCCGCGTATAAGCCACGATTCGTGTGGCTGCCCCATCCAACATCCCCCAAATCGCCCACGAGCAACTTGCACACGTACATGCAACGGAGCAAGGAACACGTACGCTCTGGATGCCTCTGTTCCTCCCGTTATGATGATCACTTGTGGTTTTATATGGGTAGATTACGATCGAGTTTGGCCAGCTCCACGACCCAGAGAATGGCGAACCTCCATTGTTTGAGTGCGTGGTGACCAACCATTCGTCGAAAACGCGACTGGCGACCGCCCGCGCGCCGAGCAAAAAGGCGGCTCAAGCCATAGCGTCCGAAGTAGCGATCTTGAAGCTGTGGTTCGATCGTCACGCGGCCAATAACTTGCACGCTGACGACCAATCGTACTTGGCTCAACACCCCGAAGCGCTAGAGGCGGCTTTGGCGGTGGACTACTCGATTGTGCACACGGTGTTGAGGTCGCAGTTGAAGCCAACAGCGCCATCGACGTACACGTGCGCCATCTTCCTGAACGACCTGGACAAAGGCATGGCCCCAGCCATGTACCTGAACCAACTGCACTCGCAAGGCAAGCTCCACGTAAGCGACTTTTTGCTTGGTGTGGTACATATATCAAGAGAGGACGATACTCTAGATTGACTACGACATCGCCGACCTCTCGGACCTTCGCAACAACATTCAACTGTTTCGCGTGTCGGCCGTGCTCAATGGGCGCGTGGTGGCCACGCACGAGTGTCCGTCCAAAAAGACCGCAAAACAACAAGTGGCCAAGGTGGCACTGGACGTGGCGCTACGGGAAAGCCGCGCCATGTTCCCTGACCAAGTGGAAGAGCCGTCGTCGTTATGGCAGTGAATGTGAGTGTACATTACAGCAATGTCACAAGTAAAAGTAACGGGGAAAGGCTTGAAAATGGCGGCAATAATGACGTGGGAAATTAACAAGCTTACTGGAGTACTCTCGAGGAGTATTTATTGACCAAGGGCCCACAGTCGTATTAAAGTTATCGTACTACAGTACTATTTCTAATATTAATAGTCTTAGTTACCAGTACTGTACTAACTGTAAGAACTCTAATCAAATTTTGCTTTGCACTTATTGTGCTTTCGAGTGAAATTTCGTGTTGTGGCGTGGTTTCTCGTTGGAATTTAAATCGATTTAATTGGCTACTTCAGATGAGCTCAAAATTATTAGCCAATCAAAACCTTTTCAATGAAATTCAACCAATCAGATCGATTGTGGATCGGTTTGGTCGGCGCGATTCGATTGCACCCCCTCCCCAAATTTGTATCAAATCGACAATAATTGTACTATTAATAGTAGTTCTACGTCGTCTTTGGCATAATCGACCTCGAATCCGCAGATTTTATTAATACTGACATCGCCACAGATTTAATACAGTAACTGTGTGCACGGCCGATAAAGATTTATTCGGCCGAGATAGATCATCGGACCCCAGATTTATCAGTCCTTGCCCGGAATTGCAGTTTGAAACCAATTCTGGGTTGAGTCTCGTTATCCCCTGCCTGACTTCAAAATACTAACTTGAGGCCTTTGTGAGTAGAAAGGTGTTGGAACATGGTATTGGGCTCGGAGAAGCCAATACATGTTTGCACGTACCTCGAAGTAATGAAAAATGCAATGAATGCAAGATCAACACTTGCGCCCGTCAGCTCTTACAATGATCGACATGCAATGCGGAGCAAGCTACTGTAGTGGCCGATGAAGCGATACAGATATTTAGTGTTTTTATCCTTCCAACCCACCATAATAACTGTACATCTGTCCCAGATTAACAGAAACCTTGCGTTTTGCCATAAATCTAAGATGCCTGCGGTTTGGCCCGTCTGGTAACCTGAAATATTACAATATTTTGTCCCAAAACGCCATGTTGGAGTTGACACCTCAGATGTGCGAAGACGTTTTTTTCGTCTTCGCAGAGTATCAGAATCTTAGAATCGCAGAAATTTACATTTTCAGATAGCAATTTGCCGTTGAAACAGAGCTACAGGTACACTTTTTTCGATTCCACTACGTGGAAATATCCGGATACTTGGTTTCAGACTGCCGAATTTCCAAATAAGTACTTACTAGTAACTGCCAAACCTATTCACTGTCAGGAAGCGCCATGCTGATCAAAAGTTGTACATTATTCGAATAATTCGGCTTCTTACGACTTTTGAGTATCTCTAAGAATACTTATTTCCCATTGGCTACCGTCTAAATGTATTAACACGTCAGAGTCAAAGGACACAACACTGCAGACACAAAGGCCTCTCAACTGTAAAAAAATTGTACAGTACTACTACATAGTAGAATCTATGCATCAGTGGTAATTCAGGTCATCGCAACGATCGGCCGCCTCCAAACCAATCGCTCTTGACGATTGGAGTTTTACCATTCAGTTCAACGCCATTGATGGTGAAATACTTGGACAGCGTTTGACGGGCTATATCCTTCAAACGCTACTTGAAATTGCCACCTAAAATATCTGAAGGTGATACCCTACACGATACATCGCTGAGGTGTCCTCAGATTTCGAGGAATTGCAAAAGTGCAGTTTGGGGTTTCGGGGTTGCGGAGTTTCGGGGTAGGAAGAAACTAGTGGTAAATTACTAAAGTACTCGATAAATGACAAGATGCTGCTACATATTGGAAATCTGGCGGTCTTTTGGAATTTATTGGATGTTTAATTTGTTCAGCGGCTATTGTGTTGGCCATCCGTCACTGACAATAATATGACTGATTTCGTTGGATTCCGAGTTTTATCCTGACTCGTCGTTAATCACACGATACATCATGCAAACTGGTTTTATAGCCTAATACTCAGACCAGTTTTTTCGATCTGAGCGAAGACTATCTAATTGTCATGAACACTATTTCGGATAGAAGTACCTTGATATTGTGAATAGCACAGTTTTTGCTCAAGACATGAATGACTGATTTTGGGGCGTGGATTCGATACGAATTTCCAGACCCCGTTGAATCGAATCTCGCCACCCAATCACGAATCGACGCTATTGCTAATCCATTTTTGAGTGGATTTGATTGGCTCGTGCAGAAAGGACAAGTATATTCAACCAATCAAAACTTCAGCGTGATTCAATATCGACAAACCAGGCGAATTTTGGATGGAAGTTTGTAGCGAATTCACAATAGGCCTTCTGAGATATTTTTGGAAGTCCACGACCCTTTCTATTTTATTAAAAATATTAATGTATTCTTACAGTTTAATGAAGCATTCTTTTACACTTATGTTCTGTATTCCATTTGACCATTTTAAATAAATTGTGTAACCGCTACAAGTCAAGACTACAATCTACTCCGGAGTATAATGTTATACGAGTTTTTCATGCGACATTTGAAAGGTATTTCGACGATTACTCGAAAAGTAAAGCGAATGAAGAATCGAATTCACGGAGGAAAACGGCGTATGCCTACTGAATTTCATATATATATTCTTAGAACCTCAAATACAAGCACAAAAAGGATCGTGGATGCTCTCGACCACTCGTGAATTCAATCAATCTGATAACAATTGAAGCATGTCGTGCTCGAAGATTTTTAACCCAAATCCAATAATTCCAAGCGGGATTTACTCCTTGAGGAGGTCCAAAACACCATATTTCAAAATGGACCGTTTATCTCCATTTGGAAAATGGCATTTTTTATTTAACGTTATCCCATCTTGCCAGAAAATGGAATATTATTTTTGAAATGTTACCAGATGCACCCTAAGTATTGTGGACTCGGTACAAATTTCCAGATCCCGTCGAATGGAATCTCGCAGTCGAATCGAATCACGAATCGACGCTATTGGCTAATCCAATTTTGAGTGGATTTGATTGGCTCTTACAGAAACGACAATTCAATATTGATTTGACAATCCAGGCAAATTTTGGGAGTTTATAGCGAATTCACAATATGACTGCCAAATAAGTTGCGAAGCACAAAACTATTACTAGTACTACTAGTACGTAGTACGAGTACCACTGTCCTACACTGCACTACAGTGTAGTAGTACTATAATAGTACTGTACTACCGGTACGTAGTATACGTATAGTAGTTCAAAAAATACGGTATGAGACGTTTTTCCTAGTTTTAGCTTCACTTGAGAAATTCGAACCGGACAACGACCATGCATTTTCCAGCGTGCTTTCTACATGTAGCTTGGCGTGCACATTTACTACGTACGTTCATGGCAATGATGTCGACTACTAGTAATCTCGTTCGCCTGCATAGATTTGTTTGCTTTACGACCCCCATAGCTTGCATGGCCAGATTCTTCGTTTCAGTGACATTTGGTACATAGGGGGCCTACTAAAACAGATTCACTACAAATTCCAAGAACAGTGAAGGTCTCGACTCCCATGGGGACCCACCTTTTTTGTCGTTTTAAACTGGCAACAAAAATTCACGTCCGGTCGACCAATTGTGACGACCCAGATATTTTGATGCAAGTCACCACATGGGCGTACCTTGCTTACAGAAGTTCAGTCACTGACCATTTTACGATGAAGCACGTATTCCCTGTTGCCCACGTATCCACTGTTGCTCTCGTAGCGATCCTCGCCGCCGCCACCGTATCAGCTGCCACCCCAGTCAGTATCTGTCAAGATGCGACCTACTCTATTGCTGGGTCGATCTGCTCTGGCAACGGCTTAGCGCCTGTCGGACAAAGCTGCCCTCGAGTGGGTGACGTGGCGACCAAGGACTGCCATCCGTACCTGCCTTCTTGGGACGCCAAGACGTCGACCTGCATTCTGAAGGAGGACTCTGTCTGTACGAAACTCGCATCTGGGGCGTGGGGATGCGTCCTCCCATCCATCGGTTGCGGCCAACCTGCAAAGAAGAAGAACAGCAAGCCGTTCGACTGCGATGCCTCGCAATCAGCACCGGTGGCTGTGACGTCGTGGGAGTTTTCTGAAAACGACTCGCCCAGCCTTGCAACGGCGTCTGCCGCCTCCGCCCCTGCCTCATGGTTTGTAGCGTCGACCGCCAAGGTGCAGTATGAAGTCGGCTGCTTGAACTCTGCCAAGTTCGTCAAGACCACAACCACCGTTGCGCCTACTACTACGCAATTGCGAACGGCCACTCCAACGTACCCGACGGCGTCCCCAGCGACTACCATCACGGCCAAGCCAACCACCACTGCCGTCCCTGTTACCACAACCAAGCCACCAAGCACGGCTGCCCCTACCACATCGAAAGCCACCACCACGGCTACCCCTACCACATCGAAAGCCACTACCACGGCTACCCCTACCACAACCAAGGCGATTACGACAGCCACCCCATTGACCCCAGCGCCTACCACAACACAGGCGCCAACTCCGGCGCCTACCCCTGCACCCACCCCAGTTCCTACTCCTGCGCCTACCCCTTGTCCTACACCGCCCCCCACCCCTGTGCCTACTCCTGCACCAACACCTTGCCCCACAACTGCACCGACGCCTGCCCCTAATCCCGAGCCCACCACTACGCCGACGGTGACCACGACGACTACTGCTAACCCGACCACCACGACTACTTCAAGCCCCACGACTACTGCTAACCCGAATACCACGACTGCTTCCCCTTCCACGACTACTTCAAGCCCCACGACGACTACTGCTAACCCGACCACCACGACTGCTTCCCCAAGCACAACCACTGAGGCTCCGAACGGCGTTTAGAGATTGAATACCGCGATCTAATATGCAAAAGTTGCACTTTTGTTCCAAAGTTCCATTGCGTACGTAGTACATGTTGTAAAGGGTGGATGAATTACCCAGTTTCTGGACATTGGCGTGACTCAGAGAGGTGGTAGCACCATACAGGATCTCCGATGTACAGTAAGTAGCACGAATCGTCACATCCCCCAATATGTACGGCACAGCACAAAGCAAGGAGATGACGGTACAGTAGTAGGTATTAG
>NW_009798265.1:1136693-1167667 GCF_000520075.1 Aphanomyces astaci | reverse complement strand
AGCCCCACGACGACTACTGCTAACCCGACCACCACGACTGCTTCCCCTTGCACGACTACTGCTTCCCCTTCCACGACTACTTCAAGCCCCACGACGACTACTGCTAACCCGACCACCACGACTGCTTCCCCTTGCACGACTACTGCTTCCCCTTCCACGACTACTTCAAGCCCCACGACGACTACTGCTAACCCGACCACCACGACTGCTTCCCCAAGCACAACCACTGAGGCTCCGAACGGCGTTTAGAGATTGAATACCGCGATCTAATATGCAAAAGTTGCACTTTTGTTCCAAAGTTCCATTGCGTACGTAGTACATGTTGTAAAGGGTGGATGAATTACCCAGTTTCTGGACATTGGCGTGACTCAGAGAGGTGGTAGCACCATACAGGATCTCCGATGTACAGTAAGTAGCACGAATCGTCACATCCCCCAATATGTACGGCACAGCACAAAGCAAGGAGATGACGGTACAGTAGTAGGTATTAGCAATCTCAAACAAATCGCCGTCCCCTGATGCTTGCAACAAGCCAAACACAGGATGGACTGTATACCAGGAGTACAGTAGACACATCTCCGATTAAATATTCAAACAGTGGAATGTGACGTTGGTTCGTCAATGGTGTGGCTTGGATTTCTGTATAGGCGTAAGTAGAGTTTTTCATGCCCAGCAGCTTGGACACCAATTGAACTTTCGTGTTTCCTCCTTACTATTAGTTTGCATGCACCCAATGAATAAGCGAAAACAACAGTCGTGCATGCGTATAACGTTAGTATGTAAATTACGTGTTGACACGAAAGGAGATTAAAGCTGCATTCAAACTCGCGCTGGCTCCCTCGCGATGACTACAGCTCGACTAAAATCACGCCCAGGCCTTCGACGTGGTGTTGGATCTTGGGTTCCACATAAACGTGTGCTGATCGTCGAACCGGGGAACTGCGTGGACTGTGACGGGTCTAGCGGCCACGTGGCGATCCACGGGTGCTAGTGGACAAGTCGCACGAAGGGGGTACTGTACTTTCGTTCCATGTCAACCAATATAAATGAAATGAGATTGGGCGAGTCCAGCGACGCGAGCTTGGCGCTCCTAAACGACCATGGGGCTGTCCAGAGGTGTTACTCGGCGAGCGGCCGCCACACACCGCAAGATAATCTTGGAACTTGAGTTCCATGGTGAGATGTGTTCTAGTAGCAATGGCACGAGTCGAGCGACGCGGGCTTGGCACTCACCGGCGGCAAATCGTTTGCGCTGATCTGCGTTGAGAGGGTTGACTTGCCGCTTAGAGGGCAGGTTTGGGCTCTTGTTAACACTCTGGTTTGTTATTGCCTTCGAGTCGAGGTCGGCGAGCACGCTGCTGCTCCGCGAGACGGCGCGCCTCGGCCATGGACTGGCAAACGGTATGACGATCACTGGTCGTCTGTGAGAAGCACGCACTTCGACGACACATTTGGGCCGGCGTTCCAACTACTCTCCGTTGATGCACGGCGTTGACGATTTCGGGGTTGCGGTACATGATGAACGTGATGGGATATCGTAAAATGTTCTGTTACTTTCCTGCAAAATAGCTACTACGTAGTACTGTACAATGCAGTACTGCATGAGGCAAATTTATCCCCATGACCCTTCAAGATCGTCAGTCAGCGGTCATTCCTATTGGTCACGAATATACAAATGTGACATGCAAGTCAGCTTGTAAAGTTTCAACAGTTTCAATGACTTACTGTTAGTTACTGTACAGCTTGGAATGTCTGTGATATGGTTACCAGTATCCGAATTGGTACATTTGTATCCGGTTGAACTTCATCGTGTCTGCGATACGAGGTACTTACTACCTGTATGCCTAGCAACCCGCGTAAGGCTATTTCGGCACGTGGTCTCGTCAAGCGGACAAGCTGACGCGAGGTTGATCTCGCCACTGTCGACACGCCCGCTCACAACATTTATCGGAGTGGCACCTCCCAGTCTACCTGTCGCTGGTCAGTACATCACGCGCGCCAGTCGTCCATCATGGAGCACCAATCTCCCTCATGTCCATCGACGACCGCGGCCTTCGTGCAGTTGACCACTGCGAGAAATGATTCGACGAGTGTCAACATATGGCAGACTCTGTAACCGCTACTCCACAAGACGTTACTTCCCCCTCTGACGACGTAATGATGCCAACCACAACAACCACACCCACCCCCGCGCCTACCACAACGCGTGCGCCTACCTACACCACGACTCAAAGTCTTTTCCCAACTCCCAACCCGCCACACATGCACCTACCCCCGCCTTTTCATGAGTCAGAACGCCCAATCCCGGCACCTGCACCGTTCCACTTCATCTACCCCCTCTCAAACCCCCCAAACATATCCTACTTTAGCCCCACAACAACTGCACCCACTACAACCCCTGGCGCAACAGCATGGACTTCAAGTCCATTGACAACTCTTTGCAAATCCACCAAGAAACCCATCGCATTCTTTGGATCGAAACGGAATCCACTTTAACGTGCACCGTCACTACCTACAGCTGTGACAGCGTTGTTCCTGTTTACCATAGCTATTTGCTGTTCCAGGTTGAAAGAATAGCGCACTGTACTGCGTTCAAGATGAAACACTTCCCATGATAGTTAGGTAGTACTCATCTGCGTGTTCATGTATCGATACGACGAACTTGTGGGGTCAGTTTGGCATTCAAGCGTCTATGATTGTTTGCACATTTCGTCATGCTTTCCGCGACGAGTGGGAGACGGCGCCGAGAGTGAGGACGAGTGTCCAGCGTTGACGGGGGTCGACACAGAGATCGACGACGTGCTACCTCGAGGCAGATCGAGCATGGGCTCGAGCGAGCGCAGCTGCTCTTCGCACTGCTTCACAAGGGCGTTGACGTTGTCCAGTTCGCGTTGGACCACGCCCTTCTTGCTCTCGTACGCGCGCTTGAGCATCGAAATGTCGTGCTTTGCTTGCGTTTTGAGCTCAGTGAGCTCTTTTTTGTGCTTTGAACGAACGTCCTCGACGGCCTTGGTGCAGTTGGTTTCCATCTCAAACAGCGTCTGGAGGTGCGCCGTCTTCTTGGCCACGACCGCGCGCTCGAGCTCGACCACCTTGGTCAGAAGCTCGCGCTGTTCGTTGTACAGACTCTTTTGCTCGGCGTGGAACGTCGACTCCATGTTGGAAATCTCCGATGCCGCGCCTTGCACCAGCTGCTCCCGCCGCAGCCGCTCGGCCTGGGCCTGCGCCTCCACATCCCCCGCCTTGGTCTTGATGCGCTGAATCTCGGCTTCCACGGACGCCACCCGCGCGTCCTGCTTGCTCTGCATGCTGCGCAGGTCTAGGAGTAGCCTCTCCAGCTCTGTTCTGTACATCGAGTCAGCGTGTTACTGTATGTATTGCACTCTGTGGGCGTATATTTATATCTATACATACATACCGCTTGTCTTCCAACTCGGCCGACAGCGTCGACTTCATCGTGGCCAACTGGTCCGTGCGCGCCGCGAGCTCGGCCTCGTACAGTTTGCGGTGGTCCGCAGCATCCAACCCACTGGACGACACGTCACTCGCGACTGCAATCTCATACGCGTTGTCTAGCTCTTCCTTTTCAGCCTACCACCCAATAACCCCCCCCCCATTTGTACCAACCAAGAAGCAAACTATATCATTATAACCATCACGTAGCCCAATATCAAGAATTAACATTAATTTGTCCAAATCAATATATATATACATTCCACCGTGTGCGACCGACCATACAACAAGACTGGTGTTATTGTAGTGTTTATTCTAAACTGGAGCGACAAGAATCATTGGCAGAAGAATTTAGCTAATCAGATTGCACGAAACAACCATCATCAACGTTGAATTAGTGTATGACTTGAATTAGTGTGATACCAATCACCACAGGACAACTTTTTACATACAAAATTCAGTAACAATAAATCACAATCGATATCGATAGATTTGGCAAAGAATCAGCACAAAAGTCAACCAACTATTTTGGGTAAAAGAAACACAATATCGTTTACCTCGGCGGCGCGCATGTGCTTCTCAAACAATCGGAGCACTTGCTTGCCCCACTCAAGCACGGACTGCAGGATCTCGTCGCGGAGGTACCCGACCAACGACGGGTACATAGCAGGGCCGAGGCCGGCGTCGCTGTCGATGGCCGTGGGCGTGGCGCGCTGCTTGTACTCGCCGAGAGATGCCTGGAGACTGTTTTTGATCCCCAGAAGAATCGAATGCAATCCATCGGAAAAGTCTTCGCGTGACCGGTGCTCCAACTCGGCCGTCGCGTTTGAAAACGCCACAGGGCGCAGCGATTGCAGAACGGTGTCGCAGGTGGCCTTGGACAGGGCGGTCGTGGACTCGACTTGGCTGGCGTACGTGGCTTCACACAGAGTGTGCATGTTGGCGACTTGGTCGGCGAGGAGCGTCGCGTGGGCGGGCGGCACTTGCTGCGTGACGGCAAATACCTCGAGCGACGCATGCGATAGGGCCTTGAGGTGCGCCAGGAGCAGCGCGCGGGACGAACAGCCCGGCTCAGACGAAGTCAGTGCGGCAAATGTCTCGGCGTACGCCGCCGATGCCCGGGCCACGCCTTGCTATATACACTCTCAAACACATCCAAAATGCATGTGTTGTGTGCTTGTACCTCGATCGTGACTTGAATCAGCTTGGTGGCGGCGTTAGCCACAATGGGCACCTGATGAGCGTTGACTGCATCCACATACGAGTCGAGCAGGATGGGAAATTGAGATGCAGTGAGTGCCGTGCCGTGGACGAGTTTGACGGGCAGCGTGTCCTGCCCGGCGTCCGGCGCCACGAACCGACTGTGGAGCTTCTCCACCGCCGACACATAGGCCGGTCGCAGCGAGTCCACGGGGGTGTCCCACGCTAGCTCAATGCCAGCATTGAGGTCGAGAGCCCGAGACAGCATGACGACGTCGCGGTGGGGAAAGAATGAGCTGAAGTACGTCTTGAACGCATTCGCATGCATGGACGCTTCCGAGAAGCCAGTGTCCAGCGCGAGGAGGCTGTTGAAGTAGTCGACGGGGGACACACTCGCACCCGTGGCCGCGTCCTTGAGCCACTTGACCTTGGAGTTGCGCGACACCCACACGAAGCGCGGGAGGTGGCTGCCGAGGTCTTTCGCCACGCCTGCTTCGTCCTGGTTGCCGCGGATTTTTAGTAGCGATGGAAGGGATGAGATCCATTGGAGCTTGTCAAAGTTGAGCTCGCTGTCTTGGCTATACAGCAGCACGGACGAAAGCAGCACGAGGAGCAAGCGTCCGGCGTGCTCATTGTTGCCGTGCAGAACCACGACATTCGACGACGCTTCCACGTGCATCCATAGTAGTGGTCGCTTGCCAGAAGCAGCTGGCGTCGGCTGTGTGGGCAACGCTTGCGACATTGTGTGCAACATCGCTTGATGGTCCTTGGTCGCCTCGAACGAAGCGTCCGCAGCTGCGTCGCCGTTGAGCACGCCCACCACTCGGAGCTTAGTTGACGGTGCTAACGATTCGAACGCCGTCACAGCTTCCTCGTCCACGGACAACTGCTCGTTCTTGTCGTTCACCCACACCAGGACTTGCATGATGAAGTCACCTCGCTTTTTAGAAATGCCGCCTGATGCGGAAAGGAAAGTGTTTTGATTTGCTGAAATGATAATTTATTTTATCCAATCAAAAGCAATATAATCCGTCGTTTGTACCATCAAGTATAAACACTAATATTAGGGAGTTTTCGGACACCCACTTATTTACGGAAGCTCTGTAAGTTGGACATATCAATATTCAGTACTAGTACTTGAAGTATTGTGAATTCGTTGTAAACTTCCAAAATTCGCCTGGTTTGTCGAAGCAACATTGAATCACGCCAGAGCTTTCGATTGGTTGAATATACTTGTCCTTTCTTCAAGAGCCAATCAAATCCACTCAAAAATAGATTAGCCAATCGCGTCGATTCGTGATTCGATTCGGCAGCGAGGTTCGATTCGACGGGGTCTGGAAATTCGTATCGAATCCACAATAATACTCCATAAATCACTGTGGGGTGCAAAGTCTCCCTCAAATACATCATGCGCCTACTGTATTATTGTATCTCGTCGCGACATTTGATTGGTTATTCTGAAACTGCTTGTCGCTGATTGGCGATTACATGCTTTCTATTTTCCATGTCCTTTCTGTAGATTATTTGTTAGCCAATCAAACGTCGCTGCAATTTTGTAACGTTAGCACAGAGGGAAACTTGATGGAAATTCACGATAGCATCACTGATGTGACATGACAGCAACTCAATTATGGACCGAATACAGTCCATGTAGTGAACTCCAAGTGCGAACACGACTGAATGCAAGTGTTAATATAATTGAAATAAAGCGATGATGTGAACTAAAGCATCACCGTAGCCACCACAGCAGCGACGACTAGGATGGCCACGCTTTGAGCAGGTGCACCTGACGGGGCGGTAGTGGTCGGCCTGGTAGTCGTCGGAGCTTGCGTGGTCGTCGCTGGGGTCGAGGTTTCTGTGACTTGCGGTTCCGAGCTGGATGGGGTGGTTGAGGTAGTCGAAGGGGGTGACGTGATCGTGGACGACGTTGTCGTTGGCGGTGCAGTTGATGTATTGATCGGTGGCTTCGTGGTTGTCGATCCTGGCTTTGATGTCGTCGTCGTGGTTAACGGAGCTGCGGTGGTGGTCGTGGTTAACGGAGCTGCGGTGGTGGTCGTGGTTAACGGAGCTACGGTGGTGGTCGTGGCCACAGGGCATGTGTCATTTGAGTACCCATGACCTTGGGCATCGTGGCAGCAAAATTGGAATATTTCGTGGTTGCCATCGTAAGTCTTCCACAGGAAATAGACCGACCCGTCGCAGCACCCCGCCCGTGCAGGGTTGAAACATTGAGTGAACTCCCCAGCATCGGTCAAGCAACGGGCCAAACTACCACAGCCCACCGTTGTAGCCGGAGTCGGAGCTGGAGTTGTGCCAGCCTCCTGGGCGACTACAGCAGAAGCAGTGAGGAGCAGAGCAGAGAACAATTGCATTTGTGGTCCGAGTGAAATTCAAGAATGGTATGTCATGCGGAGATGAATGCGACCTGTAGACTTCAATGAACATTTGGTTTTTGTTCTTGAACTTGAGCTTGACAGAAAAACGTTGAAATAGACAAAGCGCAAAAACATGCATACAATTTTTGGCGCAATACCTTCCACAATTGTTTTTTCCGGATATAGGCAACTTCGCTAACAGGGTACGTTTTATGCATAACGTTATACTACAGTAGTACTAAAATTTCGGACTTTTTCGTTCGGATAGAATTGCAGTTGTTGAGCAGAACGACTGTTTCACTACGTAGGTTGCGATTAAGAGAAGTTTTGCGCAAATTTCGAATCATATTAACTGGCGTTCTCGACGCATTGCAGTGACGCTTGGTCATGAAGGCGAATGGTACTGTACTAGCAGAACGACTGTTTCGCTACGCAGGATGGGATTTAGAGAAGTTTTGCGAATCACACTCTGGTGTTCTCGACGCCCTGGCCGTGAAGGTAATGGTACTATACCTTTGTAATTCAATACGGTTATTGAATTATACAGGTAATTACGTGGACGAGGTGAATCCAGAAAAGGCTTGAAAAATGAAGTGATGTACTTCAGCCCAGACAATAGATATGTAACTCGCTTGAAATGTATGACCTATAGCGCTATATCGTTGGATGCTCTCGACGAAGTATGCAACCTTCCGGATTTCTGTAGCGGCCGCTAGCATCCACATTTCCGGCGCGTCTAGACTGAAGACATGTCGATAGCTCTTATAAGCTTGCAAGGAGTCTTACATAGAAGTTACGACGGTTGAAGAGCGTGGAGGGTGAACAACCCCATGTATGACTTGGGGCGTTGCACTGCACTAAGTTAGTCATATTCCTATCAATAACGAATTATGACGTGCTGGATGGAACAAGCCAATCAAAGCTGAGATCCCTTGTCTTTTCTAATGCACCAATCAAAAGGAATAAACACCCAATAATACAAAAATACGGCAAATTAGAAATCCTACCAGACAACTACAGTTACATACTACTTCGAAGTACTTCGAAGTATTTAGGAACAGAGTGGTACACGTTTTTGGGGATAATATCATCTTCTTTCACTATATGAGGGTTCCTTTACAGCGAAATGCTACTCGGAGTATTATCAGTGTTTCTTTAACAGGAGCAGTTCGTAGGACTTATAATGTAACAGTAAATCCGAGCCATTTGATTTTATCCAGTTACCTCTCAAACTCAAGTATAGCTGCATGTGATTGGCTGTAAATTTCAGTGTTGTTTCCCACCAATCATGGATCGTGGCACGGAACCCAGTGGTCACGAAACAGACGTACTGTATACACAACAGTCCCGGTAGTATGGTATATATATAACGTTACTGAAGTACTGCACCATTTTGCGTTTACAGTTAATTCCAGCTTATTTTCAATATATTTCCACCAACCTCCGATATATTTCACCGAATCGCCAATAGAATTCACCCAACCTCCATTATATTTCACGCCGATGTAAAATATCGGCGATATATTTCACCCAACCTCTGTCATAATTCACCCAACCTACGGTTAACTCCAACTATCGAAAATATAATTCACCTAACAGTGTTATAATTCGGGCTGGGATTCTAGAAAGATCGAAGTATTTTTGAATCTGCGGTCTATGGAAGAGGCTATCCCTGCACCATAAACTCCGGTATGTCTCTCTGTTGACCGCTAACATGACGTTTCAAGACGCTTCGTTCGTAAAACTAGGGCCGTACGCCCCGATGTAGAACCCGATCAAGAATATGTGGCCGGCGTTGAAGAGCTGCAGCGGCCTTTATGGGGCCACCACCAGACGGACAGACTCGTAATGTGTTTCGCATGCAAAACTTGTAACACACAGCTGAGGAGGCAATTGCAGGTATTCAGTGCATTTATATCGTATTTACAGTTTACTCAACAATGAATTAGGAATTGAGCCGAATCGTTTGCATGTATACACGGCCCGCCTTGAGCCGTTTTATGTCCGTGCTGAGAACATGGAAGACATGGACGTCGGTGCTTGAGCCGTAGATGTCGTTCGTCTATATGTTGCGTGGGTTGGTTTTAATTTACTTTCCATGAAATATACCAGTGGTCAGGTGAAATATATTTTCGAAAGGTGAAATTAAGCGTTGGTTGGGTGAAATATAATGGCCAAATTTCAATTCGGCGTGAAATATAATGGAGGTTGGGTGAATTATATTGGCGATTCGGTGAAATATATCAGAGGTTAGTGGAAATATTTTGAAAAAAAAGCTGAAATTAAACGCAAAATGGTGTAACGGTAGTATTATACAGCGTCCTGTACTGTAATCATACTCCAAGTAGTATACAGTTGTACATACTGTACTTCCTAGGAGCTTTCTCGACATCTTGGAGTCACAATGTCGCTACAAGAATTCACAAGCTGTAACCAACTACTACTCGGAGTACGTAGTAGTATTGGCATACACCTGGTTACGATATTCGAGAAAGGTGGGATATTACCGTCACGGTGGAACATGTTGCATGTCATTTTTCACTTCAATTCACCCATGGACTTCAAGCCCCCCACAGCCCCCCACGCAGTGGCACACCCAGTGTTTGCCTGCCTCTCGTTGAATCGCAGTGATCGCATTCGGCTGATCCACTTCCCCCCCGAGGCCGTACAATGGGTTAAAGGCGCGATTCTTGAAAGCAAGTGGTCGGGAGGCATCCAATCCACTCAAGTATACGCTGGCAACAGCTACGAATTCAAATTGAGCGGCTATCCATGGGATGGCAATGGCAGTGACGCGACCACGTCTCGTCGATTGATGCTGTGCATTCTGCGAACACTCAAGATGCACGGGTTCCACCTCGTGACCGCCACGGACATGTCCTGGTCAGAATACGACAAGGACACGCTTATCTTCCGACTCTTGGAGCCGTCATCCGTTCCCCCAAACATGTTTTCCATCTCTCTCAACACGAGCGACAAACTTCGACTCATTGACGCGCCTCCAGAGCTGGACGTCGTGGTGAGCGAGTGCATTACCAAGCACTGGTACGAAGGCTTGCAGCGCGTGCAGCCGTATGGTCCTGGCTGTACCGAATTCAAGCTCCGCGGGTATCCTTGGAGTGGCGAATCGAGCGATGCCGTGCGCGCTCGTTTGTTTGTGATGAACTTGTTGTCGATATTGGAGGCTAACGGATGGCGATTGTACGCGTCAATTGACATGAGCACCGGCGACGCTGACAAGGATTCGTGGTTCTTTGAAGCCATCGCTAGCCCTTAAGGTCCCGCGTTGTTGTAGAAACAGTCAATGACGACTTCATTTCCGACTTAGTATTTGATGGAGTGTGGCCCGAACGTGTGCTAGCATATCGTATCAAACAGCTTTTGATAACCACGAAGGAAGGTGCCTATAGATATGCCTCAATGGGGGCGTATAGAAGAGACCACGGCTTGACTAACGTTAACGTTACCATTGAAAAACTTGCCTTGATGTGAAAACACTCCAAAACGTTCGCTAGATAGCTTCGAACTTCGATTTCGTCTAAACGCTGAGTTTCAAGCAAGTCAACCTTCAAGGCTACTACTACGTAGTACACTCTGACACCACCACAATAGGGCTTGCCTTATCATGACATGCTGTGATTGCATACCTCGTCGCTTCGACGTTGAGCATCCTGTGATGTCCCAACTACAACGCAGAATTGTCCGATTGTTGTGGTATATTGTTTTTGATCGACAAACTTCGATATGGAGCGTCGTTGTTTTGCTGCGATATATAATAAATATCGATCATTGATATCTTTGTTAAATTAAGTAACCTTTATAATATTCATCCACGCTCGTCCAACTTCGACATGACGGCGTCAGAGAGCACACTAGTTTGCAACAATCATCATGGTCGTGGGGCAGGGCCTACGGTTTGCGCTCGCACGGGTGGTGTCACGGCCTAAAGGCGAAGACAAGCAGCGCGCCAAGACCAATGGACCCACTGTAGCCTTCACATGTCTCCAATCGTACGCATCGATATCGACGATGTTCCTTGAGACAGCGCAACGAGTCGTGTTAAAGTCGAGGCACCATTACCGACCAACCCGCCTAACCACTAGCTACGGCGGCGGCAACGGCTCACACTCCACCTGTGACATTCCGACGAGCATTCAGCCATGTCCTCTTCTTCGAGCCGACATCCTTGAAGAACTGGACTGGTCCATGGGGATTGATGTGGACACATCGTCCAAGTCGCGGTCGTCCATTGGCCACGCCGCGGAACTGTTCCTGGACCTGTGGGAGTACCTTCTACTAACATGCGAGAACATGGTGCAGGCGTCAACGTTACTACATGCGTCGTCGTCCGCGGTGGACTTTGGCGAGAAAATGAAATGGGAAAAGTCCGAGCTCGTGATTGTCAAGATCATGGAGCGGCGCGAGTTCCACAAAGTGTACGAAGCATTTCGCGTAGCCGCGGACGCCGCCGCCACAACAACGGATAACCAAACGAGCTCCATGTCGTCCTCCACTTCCCGGACAAAAGCTTCCCAGTCGAAAGCGTACCTGGCACAACGCACACACTCGGCCAAGTCGCCAGCCGCCGCCGCCGCCTTCGTAGACGACCCCGTCGGTCTTGCATTCTCATCCGACCCGAACCAACTGCTCACCACGTACATCGACCTCCTCCACCGTACCCTTCGGTATGCGTCGCATACGGACATCCGGTCTATCATGGCGTCGACGATCTACAATTCCGTCGTGTCCATTGCATTCTGCCGGTTTCCTCCCGCACAAGCGCTCCTTCTCGACACATTCGACGCCAAAGGGTTCAATGGCTCGACCACTGGGCCTAGGAAGGTGCCGCGACACCATCGCCGCCCAAGCATGGCCAAGCGCACGTTCTTCGAAGACGACAACCCAGCCCTCTTTGGGTGGCACTTGACAGACATCCCCCACCTGCAGCCAGCCCTTGCCGCCATCGACGACTGCATACACGCCACACTCACGCAGCTGTTGGACGCCCCAAACAACATCCCTCCCAGTGCCGCCACTCACTCGACAGGCCAAACAACTAGTGGCAATCCCGACGACGCCAACATCGGCAGTAACAACAACGACGACGACGATGGTCGCCCCCCGCTAGACGAAAACGACGAGGACGAGGAGGACAGACCCCCCCATCCGTCGCCAACCAACTCGCCCGTCCATGCCCAAAGCACCCTGTGCGTGAGCATGTTTTTGGCGCTGTGGATTGCCATGACCCACCACATCCTCCGCACCAGCCGCGGCCACATCCCGTGGCAGGACCTGCCGGCGTACCGCCACCTCCACGACCGCGGCATCCGACTGTTTGAAAAGGCGTACACACTGCAGACCCTCGAGTGCGACGACGACTCGAACCTTGTGCGCTTGGACATGATGCTCCAACGACGAATCAAAGTGGACATGGACTTCCCCATCGACATATTGTACCCCCAGGTCGTGTTTGCCACCACCACGAAAATCATCGGACTCACGCAGTCGCCCATCGACTTTATCGCAATCCTCTTCAAACACACGTCCAGTTCGTACGTCCGCGCTGTCCCTGCGTGCGTCGGCCATTTGGAGCATTGGCTCACTGTGTGTACGTCATTGCAATTATCTTGTATATACGTTCGTTGATTCGGGCCAAGGGCAATTTGGGTCACTCGACACATGTGCAACCTGGGTCACTTGACCAATGTACCATCTGAGTTAAGTAAATCTGGGTCACTGGACGACTGAGCAACCTGGGTCACTTGACCGATATGACACTTGACGAATGTGCAATCTGGGTCACCGACTTATCGTGTTTGATTGCTGCGTCTACTGTAGTACCCATGGAAGTGTTCCAAGAAGCGAGTTTGCACAAGCTGCTGGTAAAACATGTGCGAAAACTGCTCATGTCCGACCGCGTCGACCGCCTCAAGTCGATTCTGGTACGTTCGTCCCAACCAAACCTGACCGTGTCTCACATACACCTACCCACCCTCGTCACAGATATTTTTACTGCACAGCGTGGGGCTATTTGACATGGCGCTGCAAGCGTCAATCCTGCTGGCCTTGCATGACGCGTTCGACCACCTCTTTCGCCACTGGTTCCGCGACGTCCGGTTCTGCTACCACCTCGTGCTCCTGTACTTATTTGGAGATCGCCGCCAGCTCGGGTCTCGGTCAGACGCGATCCTGCTCGGCCTCGACACGGACATCGTGGTCCTCCAACGCCATCCGCTGTGGCTGCAGTTTGACGAGCGGCTGCTGGACGCGCTCGAGGGATGCCGAAGCGCCACGCGCACGACACCGTACGACCGCACGTCGTTCAACGAGTACATTGGCCAACTGGAGCACTACTACCAGAGTGCAGAGTCGCTGCCCGATGGCGAAGCCGTGCCGATACCCCGGATCAAAGTGCAGGCGCCCAACTCCCGTGGGGGTTAAGTAACGTTATATGTAATAGAATGTACCATTGAATCAACGTGTTGAGGCTGGCATGGGGCTGGGAGTATGGGGCTTCTCGTTGTCGAGCACATGAGGACCTCATGAGTTAGCACAACTGCACAATCTCATGAAGTTGTACACTAGTGCTAACTTGGAGTTGGTCTCGGCGTTAGTTTGTGCCAACGCATGTGCTGGCAACCGCCTTCTTGTGTCCCATGGCGCTCGCTTTAGCAGCATGGACGGCCAAGCCTCCCAACGCAAAGGCTTTCCTGGCGGCGGTGGCAATTGTCAAATGCAACGATCTGATTGGCGCAATTTTTGACCCGACAGTTTCTACAATCGATCCAAACCGCTTTGTCGTCATGGGGACTGATGACTTCCGCGCATCGATGGACAAGCTGGTGCTGCTCCCGACCCCAACGATGTCCATTACGATACTGTGTGTGACGCTGTACATTGTTGTGGGGATGACCGCGCTGTACCGCAGCGTCGTACCACGACCCCTGCCCGTCACGAGACTGAAAGCATTCCAGTACCTCGTCGCCGCGTTCAGTTTGCTCCGGTCCATGTCGTTTGTGTCGGGTGACCCGTCCGCACGCAACATCGTCAACCGTCTGGCGTTGTGCATCTTCTTCTCCCTTGTGCTCTTCCAGGTGTTCTTCTGGTTTGACATTGTCAATCCCGGCATGTCGGTCCGCTCCAAGCGCATTTGGAACACGTTCCTCGCCGTGAACTTTGTGTTCTACACGTTCGTGCTTGTTCTGCAGCTGGTGAGTCCCGCCACCCCCGTCGAACTCGACGACGAGTCCCGCGTCCGCATCAACTTGTGGTCTGACCTGCTTCCCGTGCTTTTGGTTGCCCTCGGGAGCGTCGGCAGTGCGGGCGGCATGCTCTACCTAAGCTGCAAGATGCGCCTTCGCGTGCAACGCCTCGTGGACGAAGTGCCTCGGCAGACGATCCAGGCCATGCACCGCGCGCTCGCGTTCCTCAACGGCGTCCTGCTTCTGTCGTCCGTCGTGTTTGCCATGCGCACAGTCTTCTACCTCCAGCGGCCATGGTCACACAAGGAGTGCGGCGCCATCCAGGACCCGAACGTGTGCATCTTCGTCGGCTACGTCCTTCCCGAGATGGTTCCGTGCATCCTCTTCCTAGCGCTCATGCAACAGGTGGACCCGCGGCTGTGGACGTCCTCTTGCCATGCATCGACCAGTGAAACCACGCCCCTGCTGCGAAAGCAACCAGCATCATCTGTATTTGACACGCCCAATCACGTCCGGTGGCAGCGGCCGCTTAAGAGCCCGACCACAATCACCACCCCCCTTCCCCCACGACCAAGCCCTTCCGCCCTGGGCAGCCCACCGACGCCCCATTCGACGGCAGCGGCGTCCGAGCCGGCGCTCTGGCTATCTATACGCTGTATCGATCTCCACACGGATTCCCATGGGCCCGTGTCAACATTTGTGGTCGCAACGTCGATTGCAACCGGGTCAGAGGTATGATTTATTCTCTAGGGCTTTGATGTATATCTATTTTGTCCTTGTAGATTGGACGGACGGATGTTTGCCATGGAGATAATAGTAGCCCCATGTACTACCGCGTGCTCTTGAACGTCCCCACTCTACAAGGAGCATTGCGCTTGCAGGTGTTTGCATTGCATGACGTGGCGAGTCTTGTGATGGAAGCTGTATTGGACGACCCGTCCACGTTGGCGCCTGGGCATGCGATGTCGTTTCGCCGTGATGAGGACGGCGCTATGGCACTTCCTGATGGTCTGCTCATGATCCGATGTGAAGCTGTGTCGAGTGTGGAGCCAACTTTTCAACGGCTCGCTCGGGCATTTGTGTGGCCTGAGATGACGTTGCTGGCAGAGGAAGAGCTCGTGGAGAGTCCGTTCACGTGGTCGATTCCATATCAATTGTTGCAGGTAATCGTCGTAGACTTGGCCGACAAACTGGACCGGCTGACGGACGCCGCGACCTCCGAGATCGAATCATCATTGGTCGTCGCCACGTCACCACCAGAAGGCGAAGAAGACGACGGCGGCGGCAACCGGAGCTTGTTGAGCGACATGATCTTCCACCTCCAAGGCAACAAACGCCGCCGGTCAAACCACAAGTGGCGGGTCGAGATGATTCAGCGCATGGAAATGTACTTGGCCCAAGTCCGGTCGGTTCTGCAAACGTATGAGGCCGGCCCAGTCGTCACGTTCAAGCCGAGCACGAAAAAAGCCGACCCGGACCTGCGCTTTGTGGCGCTCAACTTGCACGCGCAAATGCTGACGCTGGGGTCGGCTATTCCGGACGAAGGACGAATCGTGGCCAGCGAAGCGACATGGGACGACGCGCCGCTCGCCTTGAAGGAGGTCCCTCCGTTTAAGAACTACCGCCTCTTTGGTACAGTCACCGTGGGGGCGTTTGCGGCCCACGTGTACGGGTTTGGACAAGGCGGTGTCCGTCAACTGAGGGAGAATTGGGAACGGTAGTGTACGATTGTATTTTCGCTAGCTGTTCAACATTGGTTGCCGATGGTTTGTGAGGATTAGGTTGCGAGAGTTGTCGATGCAAGCGATCGGAGCCGACTTGGCCGTGCTGCAGCGAGACATGCACGCCCTGGAGTGGCACATTGACCAGCGGCTGGACGTGGCCTTTAGCCAAGCCATGACGGCGCTTGTGACATCGTTTTCACAGACACTTTACGTCCATTTGCATGCATCAGACGTTGCCGGCGATGGCGACGAGAACCGCAAAACGCCAGCTTTGTACTTGCAGCAACTCGAACGCCACGGGTTTCTGTTTAGCGTGGAATCCCTACTGAGCACCGTGGGCGCTGAAGCCGGTATGTTAGGCGACATGGATGCCGCCGTCAAGGCTCTGGCACATGTGACCCTGCAACTGCAGGTGGTGCGTTCGTCGGGGGTGTTTGACATGCGCATGTCGTCCAGGGGTTCGAGCGGCCTCACGATCGAGTTGCCATTGATAGATGCTCGAGAAAAAGCGCTCCCCACGGGGCGGCGCGTTCCCGGGCAGCCGGTGTCCTTATCCCCGTCTTCTTGCTCTTCAGTGGACCACCTTGCAGTGGGCACTCGACTCGACATTGCCGTCGTGCCAGTGTTATTCAATCAAGGCATGAACGAACTCCAAACCGTGGCCAACACTGTCGGTCGCAGTCAGCTGCAAGAAGACATCAACATCGAAAGCAGCATTGTGCTTGAAGCGTATCTGACGGCCGTGTCGACATCGCCCGACGTACTGCGAGCGTGGGAAGGCGTCAAGGGCAAGATCCAACAGGCCAAAGCCGAGAAAGTGATGGACATCGTCGCCACCACGTCGTGGATTGCGCGGCAAGTGGGCGGCGGCCGAGTCACATGTTGCAAGAGCGGCAAGGACCGCACCGCCATGTCTGTGACGCTGGAGGAGGCCACGTGGATGGCCGACCACGCCGCCACTACCATCAGCAGCAGCAGCAGCAGCAGTAGCCACATCGACATGGACCAAGCCAGTCGCCAAGGAGGATGGACCGTGGAATGGACGCAGCTATTGCGGACATACGGCGTGCGGCGCGAGAACGCCCGGAAAAACATTGGCAAGGCCCAATATGCATTCAACACGTGGCAGAATTACTTGCTTCCGTCCGAGTACAAGTGCCCCCCAGGCACGGGCGGCGGCGGCACGTCATAACGAGAAATCCCAACTGCTACTTCTAGTGTGTACTAGTATATGTATTTGCGAACAGCTTAGGACCATGAAAACGTGAACTCTGGCAGGAGGTCGGCCAGGGCGGCATTGTGTGGCGCGTAGAACGCACGCAACTGGTCGCGAACTGCGTCGGACATGGGAGGGTACTCGCGGGTGTTTTGTCTGGCGGCGTCGCGGAGGGTGAACGGTGGAAGGCGGAGGAATGTGCACACGTCGTCAAGGGTTGCCTAGATGTACCCTTGTTTCAATGGATTTTGCCATAAATATATCATCCTATTGTGTGTGTACAGACCTGTGTTGACACTGGGGTGTCCATGTTGTCGACGTTTAAGATGAGAAATTGGCTGCGGGGGAAATGCTCGAGCCAAATGCGCAGCTGAAGGGCATACAGTCCCCTCCCGAGGTACGAGTGTGACCCGTGGTCTTGCGGCAACGCGTCGGCGTACTCCTGGAACTTTGAGATGGACGTCGGGTCGGCTTGGACCGCCTGCCTCCACCATGAGAAATCGAATGATCAAAGGGAGAAGAAGGGCGTAGGTAGGTAGGTACCTGCAATCGCGCCAGGTCTTCGTGGATGATGTCTTGGAACGACTTGCCTTGGACTACTTTGCGCATCTCGAGTTGATGGGGGGTGCCGGTGGGGTCGGCGGTCATATGGTACTGCGAGTACGCCCTCTCGATGGGATTGCGAAGCATGACAATGAATCGGATGGACGGGAGCAACTGGCGCATTCGCAATGCCACGGGGGCTCCGTACAGCAAGTAACTGGGCGTTGAGTCGGCCAGGAGCATCGAAGCAGGGTCAAACATCTCGAGCGGGGCTTGCAGCGAGAGCAAGTACTTGCAACTAGTACATGCTCCACAAGTCAATGTACATACACTAGAGTCCTGCAGGTGTGTGTGTGTGGATTGAGATCTCTACCGCATGTCGTGGGCAGAGGTATTCGAGGCAGCATCGTTGTCGTTGTTCGGTAGAAACGTGTAGTGTTGCAACAGGGCGTGGGCAGCAGCATAGTCTGTTCGCGGAACGCCGTTCCATGCCAGCGCATGGCCCCACATCCAGTCAAAAAAGTGCGGCTCGCGCCGCTTTCCATTCAACACGAGCGGGTGCTGGCTATTCGAATCACGTTAACTGCAGCTATCTACCACGGTCACGCCTACCCCAACTGCCGAAACAGCGACGTGGTGCCGCACTTTTGCACGCCAAGAATGCAATACGATGGACCGAACGACTCGTCCGCCCGCAGCGCCGCCGTCGCCTCGTCCGCCATGACCGCGTCGACACTGCGCAGGACTTCGAGCACGTCGCCTTGCATCGCGTCGGGGCAGTGGCGCCGCACGACACTGGCAAACTCGGGCGCGGTGATCTGCTCGATGAAAAAATGCCGAATACCCGTGCCCAGCGCGTCGCCGTGCTGTTCAATATACCCATCACGTTTGGTATTTCTGGGAGTTGGTATATATATATAGATGCAAAAGACAAGCAAATGGGATGGTAGAAGCATGCACCTCTTTGGGGAGTCGCGTCTTGAGCTTGGCGAGCAACTCGCGGGCCACTTGCGTCGCCGCCTCGGTCGACGTCTGCTGGACGTCCGTCACGAGCTCGACTCGGCCCCGTACCTGGCGACAGAGTTGGCCTGCGTTGAGGGTGCTACATAAAACAACATGCTGAGTGCAGGGGGTACTCATTCAGAGGGATGCCGTACGTGACGGTGGGCAACGAGTCGGTTTCATGGCCACCAATTTGCTCCAGAACGTCAAAGATCATGTGAATCCGCCAGCCACTCGCGCCGTTGAACACGCTGTGCTTGGCGGCGTTGTTGAGCTCCACGACTGTGCCCACGTTGAACGCGTAGCGCTGCATGGTGGCTTCGTCGCGACCGCTTTTGAACTCGACCTAAACGGGAGATAAGGATGACAGACATGATTGAAACATCATCGAAGCACAGACGATGACCTCGGGAAACGTGACCAGGGGTACGTGGATGCGATGGGTGCGCGCGACCCACGGCCCGTTGTCGTGATGCGGAGGGATCAGCGTGTTAGGCGGCATGCGCGCAAAGAGACAGCGCACGACGCGGTCGAGAGGAATGTCGAGGTGCTCGAAGATGGGCAGGACGAGGGGCTGCCAGTGAGTCCACTCGGGCAGCAAGTACACGTGTTCCAAGTGGTTGTCCGAGAAGATGCTAATGATCTTGTTAACACCGACTTTGTCATGGAACGGACGGCGAAGCGACACGTTGTGCTTTGTTTGGTACGCTTCGGACCACCGCTCCTCAGGGAGGGCCAACAACGCTTCCTGCAGCTTGGACACGTCCACGGTCGTCGATCTGGTCGTTGCGCACACCAGTTCGATGGACGGATCTTCCGCAATCAGAACCTCCGATGGACGGCGTTTGTCTCTGTGTATAGTATAGTCGTTGAGCCTTTCCTAAATCTACGAGAAGGATGCATGCTCATACCGAAGGGGAACGTGGCCTAGTGGCGGCAGCGGCGCGTCCTGCATGGTGTCGATTGTGGAAATTGTCAAAAACACGCTCGTTGTCTGTGATTGGATTGGCTGCCAATGGAATCCAGCCAATCAACAGACAACATTCCAAACCCAACACGAAAGGCACACTCGTGTCAAAATGCCTTCCATTACGTCCACATCTGCCCTACTTGAGTGCGCCCTTTGCCCGTAGCATGGCCTCTAGTTTCTGCTTCTGCACATGACGGACGGAGGACGTGGTGAATGGCAGCACGTCGCGCTGCGGCTTGTCGTCGCGTGGCACCACGGGTTGAGCTTTGGCCTCGACGACATTCTGACACGAGATGCATCTTACAGGCACCGATCCCAGCAGCGGCGCGTCCGTGTTAGCTTCTGTCTGCTGCAGCTTTAGCGTCGAGATCTTTTGCCGCACGTACGCGCGAATGTCGTTCGAGTCGGGCTTCCGCTTCAACCGTTCCGAGAGCACGACGAATTCATCGTGGGACACGACGTCGTGCGCCAGTCGTTCCAACTCTACAAACCGCGTCATCTTCAGCGATACATCCCCATTGTAAAAGTACCTCCTTGCATCGTCTGCTGGGCCATGCCCACTTCGTCGCGGTCGATCTTGGTGTGCAGGCGGCTGGCCAACGCCGTGACCTGCGTACACAACTCTCGTCATTTTCACGTCGTGAAGGCTGTCTGTCGTACTTCTCGCTCGAGCGACGCCTCCAATTCCGACGACACGGCGAACAACTGCTTGACGCTCGTGTAGACGTCCGCGCGAAGTTGCTCGCGTTCGTCCGACAGCCGCGCGACCACTTTGTTCAAGTCGTCTTCGACAATCATCGTCTATGTACGCGATCGTCACGATTACGAACGCACAATCAATCAGACGAACGAACGATCCAAAGATATTATTACATACCTGGGTGTTGTTGACCACGTACTCGACCTTGGCGGACATGGTCTTGATGACTGAATGCAAGCTGTTTAGCTCGTATATGTCCTTGGTCTGCCTCCCCATGGCCGCCTTGGTGTCTATGAAAACACAAGAAGCACTACTTATAAATAAATTTGACTTAGTCGTCCTGTCAAGCCAGTATGCCTGAAACAAGCACGAGAAGACGAACTGCAATTTGCCGCAATGCGTTTACCGTCCAGCGCAGTTGCCAACGCGGCTGCTTTAGTGTGCACGGCGCCGAATCGGGCAAACAGGAGGGCTACACACGCCACGCCTTTGGCCTCCACGAGGGTTTCTCGCACCAGTCGAACGAGAGCCGTCCGGTGGCTGTTGGCAGCAGGGTCGTCGCTCGTGGCCTGGCTCAACGTGTCCAAGAGCAGCGCCAGGGGCGCCATGCCCGAGACCATGTACTTGTCCACGTCTCGATCTTTGACGTCGGCCAGTCCTAAATAACGCCATGAAGAAGAGTATTAGGCACCAAAGTACACCGACTATATAGGACGTGGTGTTGCATAATCGTTCGTACCGTCCACGTGGTGGCACACGGCCGAGATGGCCGCGTCCGTGGCAGGATTCAAGGGCTGGGCC
This sequence comes from Aphanomyces astaci, assembly GCF_000520075.1. NCBI lineage: Eukaryota > Oomycota > Saprolegniomycetes > Saprolegniales > Verrucalvaceae > Aphanomyces > Aphanomyces astaci. The sequence goes on along the minus strand of NW_009798265.1, from coordinate 1,146,481 downwards.
TTCGCCACGACCAGCTTGGCGCCAAGTGACGAGTATTTGGACCGAAACGCAGACACAAGATCTTCACAAACACCAGTCCAACCATTAGAGGCAATGATTAGCACAACGCCATACGTACGTCGATACGGCGCGGAGTCGGCAGGGTTGTCTGCACAACAGGCCACGTGCAAAGCATCGCCGAGGAAATGCACCCATTCGTATAGCCGGCCTACGACGGCGTTCACGTGCGCCGCCGCGTCGTCCGCTTGGCGCTTGTGATCGGCGGCGTTTTTACGGCCGTCGTCGGCGAGTTTGCCTAGCTCTTTCTCCCACACTTGCGCTTGGGTTGTTAGGTTGGCCGTGATGGCCTGGAGTTCCGTCTTGGTCGTGGCTTCTACGGCAGCGCAAGTTGCCATGAACGGATCCAGCCGCGCAAGGGACTTGTCTACGAGGACGATTCACCAGGGTTTGGGAGAGTTGAACGACCGCATTTTAGTACCGAGGGTGGCTACGTAGGCTTGGAGGGCTTCAAATGCAGCTACGGGCACAACAGGCGCGACGGGGCGTGGGGTGTGCGGTTTTGGAGCTGGCAACTCCCGCGAGGTGGTGAAGCTATGGACGTGTGTGGTAGATGGTGATGTGAGTGTGTTAACGAGGTACCTTTGCACAAACTCTTGGACCTGGCCCTCCAGCTGACGCAATTGGTCCTGCAGGTGCTGCGTGTTGGCCTCGGTCTGACTGCTCACGATCCGCAAACTTGCGACTTGTTCGACCACTTCCGTCGTGCTGACCTTGATATGCTCAAGATCGGAATGGACCGCGTCGAGTCCGTCGACCTTGGCACGCATGTCGTCAAGACTGTCGTGGACAGCGTCCATCGTGTCTTCGATCTGCCGCACGCGGGAGCCCACCGTGTCCTTCTTTGTGCCTGACAAAAGCTGCTGGACATTTTGCTGGCCCTAGTCGAGAGTAACGACTGCACTGTGTTTACCTGATGAGCAACCAAGTACGTACGTGCATGCGATAGAGGGCGATGACATTGGAGTACGCCCAATGCCACAAGTACTTGTACTCTGCGTGGGACCGCATCATGCCGCTCTCTAAGCAAAGATGAATATCAAGGCGTGAACATGGCGAACTGTTGTTTACCACGCGGGGATTCTGGCAGTTCCTGCACAACTTCGGCCATTGGCGGAGCGATGGAGCTAGAACTCACTCGGCCTGGACGTACTTACCCTCATGAGAGAGGTTTACATGCATACAAGTTGGACAAATCAACGTACGAGAAGCCGAACTTTGAGCGTCAGGCTCTGCTGACATTGGCGCCACTTGTTTGCTCGACGTCTGTGTAAGTGACGTCACTGCTTTGTTGGTCTCAACAACTTGCGAAGTCTTATCGTTACTGATTGCACGGGATTCAGAGACTGCTTTCTCGTTCAGCGATTTGGTGCTGATATTGCGAGATGTGGTCGTGTCGGCCGATTGTATTGGAGTGCTCTCTTGGCGTTGGGATGTCTCGTTGGTGGGTGGGGCATCCAATATATCAACTTGAGGCGAGATTGGTTGAATGCGGTCGACAGTTGTGGCGGGCGTCGCGGCTGAGCCAACTGGTTCGAGATGGGCGGGTTCTTGGGGGGCATTTGCACTACTAGCCCCCCCTGCTTCGGTTTCGCCAACCCTCCTGGCGGGGTCGTTGGGGGCGAGACCCCCCGCAACGCCGCCTGGAACCATCCTCGGTTCCAACAATGCTCCAACATCAGCCTCGTGTTCCTGCTCGAGAGTCGTCTCATCCTGGTCGGCCATCCCGTCGACAAAGTTCGCGGATGCGTCGGTCACCAACCCTGGCGGACTTTGCACCGCAGAAGCGACCAGCGTTTGCGTGACTTCGTCCAAGAGTGCCACTTCGCTCAACGCGTCTGCAGATTCAACACGGTACGAGTCAGAGCGCTCCGACATGCGACGGCTCATTTGAATAGACGTGTCCGTGAGATCGGGGGGAGGCGCCGAGGCGTTCGGACTTGGCGGCAGCAGGGCCATCGATGGCGCTTTCTTGAAGAGTGTGGACCCTTGCCTGACCAGCACTGCAGTGGTCACGTCTACCAGCACAGATTTGTCCGAGCTGTTGCGGTCGCTCAAGTGATCGTTCAATTTAGAAATGCTGGCTTTTCTCGACATGGGGGCCATCATCGGATCCAGAGGTGCCACGTTGGACGCACTGCCTTGGCTCACCGCGGTGATGGCGGCCACCGCGGCTAGCGTTGGCCGTCGTAAGTGCGCCGTGGACATGATGTGCTTCATGGATCGGTGGTCTGAGTTGCTGTTGCGGCCACTGACTGGAACGAGCGACACCAGCGGCAAGATCGGGGCCGCCTCGCCGGTGTCGTCTCCGATGGACTTGGCGAGCATGGCCATGCCAAATTTGAGCTCGGCGTAGCTCCGCTCTTGTATCTCGATTCTCTTGACCACGTCTTTCTGCTCTGACTTCATACGCGATATGCACTCAAAGCGCCGATCCAGCTCCTCCAAGTGCTGTTCGTACGCCGCCATGTGTTGCTCTTGTTGACGCTCGAGCGCCGCCAACGCCGTATCCTTGCTTGCGTTCTCCTGACGAAGGTCGCTGAGCTCTGCAAGTAGGCGTTCTTGTGTCTTTTCGAGTCGTTGGATCATCTTTTTGCTGTCACCGAAAAACTCGGTCGCCTTTTTCACGTCTCCCCGCACCTGAGCGATGTCGGCCGCGCTGGCTTTGGACTTGCTTTCTTCTTCGTGCCGTGTGATGGTCGTGGACAAGATGGACATGCAGTTAAACAGCGCCGATTCCTGGATGGCGAAGACGTTGGCCACCTCTGGAAGCAGTTCTTCCAAGGTCAACTCGCATGACGCCATCGAACTCGCCGAAAGGACCCGTTGAGGTGAAACCGTCGTTGACTTTTCACATCAATACTAACGTTATGAATAGTGTGAATAGTAACGTTAGTAGTATTAACAATACTGTGGTAGCCTAGGAAGAAATTTCCCAGAGGAAGCAACTTCCACGCCGCCAATCAAAACGCTCTCATTTTGCATTTTGCAACACCATGACAACCCGACACATTGCCAAGAGCTTCGTCTCCGTTGCCCAGCGCGAAGGCGTCGGCGCCACCGTCCGCCGATCGATCGGACATCCCATGCTGCGGCGACTGGATCCATTTCTGATGCTGGACGAGTTCCATGTCGCCCTCCCCGGCGGGTTTCCCGACCATCCCCACCGCGGCTTTGAAACGATCACGTACTTGCTTCCGCATTCCCCTGGAAAGATTCTGCACGAAGACTTTTGCGGCCACAAAGGCGAGCTGGCACCTGGTGACCTTCAGTGGATGTGCCCTGGACGAGGCATCGTGCATGCCGAGATGCCCGCGACTCGCGACGCTCCCGCCATCGGGCTCCAACTATGGCTAAACTTGCCTGCTCGGTTAAAGATGACGGACCCCAAGTACCAAGAAATCCCTGCGACAGGATTGCCACGAGCCAAGAAAGGCAACGTGGAAGCCATCGTGATTGCAGGCGAAGCCATGGGGGAAAAGGCGAACGTGTTCACGAACGTCCCCATCACGTACGTGCACTTCACGTTGACTGGCCCTGCGATCCATTTCCACCCGATCCCAGCCCACCACAACTCGTTCGTGTACGTGATTTCTGGCTCGGGACGCATCGGCGGCGAGCCCGTGGAAGCCCACTCGGTGGTGCTCCTCACGGCCGTCCAAGGGCAGACTGGGATCTCCCTCGAAGCGACGGGGGGCGAGCTGCAGTGCGTGGTGCTGTCGGGGGAGCCGATCGGGGAACCCATCGAGCAGTACGGACCGTTCGTCATGACCACGCGAGCCGAACTTCAGCAAACGGTGCAGGACTACCAATTGGGGCAGAACGGGTTTGAACGAGCCGACGCGTGGCACTCCAAGATTGCGCAGTTGGCGCATACCACGTAACAGTAATCACAGTAAGACTGGTACTACTACTGTAGTAAGCTGTGTATGCAGTTCTAGTAATCGTTTACTGTAGCACGACGTTGAAATATAGTTGTGAATACACACACATCAATCTCCGCAAAGAACTGGCTCCCACTTGGCAGCCTGGGTTTAGATATGCTATATATGCACTGCCTGCCATTCCTATACGCAATAGTATGTGATTTGCACTTAGGATATACAACTCTATTGTAGGAATATGTGTTAAAATACGGGACTTAAGGCTTCTTGTCCTTGAATTCAGCATCGTGGACGTCTTCCTTGTCCTCCTTCTTGTCGTCGGCACCGTCGGTCGTCGTGTTGCCTTGCTTGTAGATGGCTTCGCCAATCTTCATGCTGGTCTTGTTCAAGTCTTCCAGAGCCGCCTTGAGCGTCGCGAGGTCGTCCTTTTCGATTGCGTCCCGCACACCTTGCAGACTCGCCTTGACCGACTCGACCAACGACGCGTCCAGCTTGGCCTCGTGCTCCGTCAGTGTCTTTTCAGTCGTGTACACGAGCGAGTCGGCTTCGTTCTTGGCTTCAATCAGTTCCTTGCGCTTGGCGTCGGCTTCCGCGTTCACTTCGGCTTCGCGGACCATGCGCTCAATCTCGTCCTCCGACAGCCCGCCGCTCGACTGGATCACAATGTTCTGCTCCTTGCCCGTGGCCTTGTCGCGTGCGCCAACGTTCACAATGCCGTTCGCGTCAATATCAAAGCTCACTTCGATCTGGGGGATGCCGCGGGGGGCGGGGGGGATGTTTTGCAGGTCAAAGTTACCGAGCAGCTTGTTGTCGGCAGCCATTTCGCGCTCGCCTTGCAGCACCTTGATACCCACTTGGGTCTGGTTGTCCGAAGCCGTCGAGAACACCTGCGACTTCTTGGTCGGGATGGTCGTGTTGCGGGGAATCAACTTGGTGAATACGCCGCCCAACGTTTCAATGCCCAAACTCAGGGGCGTCACGTCCAGCAGCAAAATGTCCTTGACGTCGCCGCGGAGCACGCCGCCCTGGATGGCGGCACCCATCGCCACGACTTCGTCGGGGTTGACGCCCTTGCTCGGGCGCTTGCCAAAGAACTCTTCCACGCTGGTCTGCACCTTGGGCATGCGGGACATGCCGCCCACCAAAATCACTTCGTTGATCTCGTCCTTGGTCACGCCGGCATCCTTCACGCACTTCTTGCACGGGTTCAGCGTGCGCTCGATCAAGTGGTTCACCAGCTTTTCAAATTGTGCGCGCGTAATCTTGATGTTCAAGTGCTTGGGGCCAGTGGCGTCAGCCGTGATGAACGGCAAACTCACGTCGGTTTGCGCCAACCCGTCCAATTCGCGCTTGGCCTTCTCGGCGGCTTCGCGCAGGCGTTGCATGGCGAGGCCGTCGCCGCTGAGGTCGATGCCCGACTCGCGCTTGAATTCCGAGACCAAGTGGCGCAGCAACTCTTCGTCAAAGTCTTCGCCGCCGAGCAACGTGTCACCGTTGGTCGACTTGACCTCGAACACGCCTCCGGAAATTTCCAAGATCGACACATCAAAGGTCCCGCCGCCCAAATCGAACACGGCAATCACCTTGCCGTCGGCCTTGTCCAACCCGTACGCCAACGCGGCGGCGGTGGGCTCGTTGATGATACGCAACACATCCAACCCGGCAATTTTACCAGCGTCCTTGGTGGCCTGGCGCTGCGAGTCGTTAAAGTACGCAGGGACGGTCACCACCGCTTGGGTGATGGTCTTGCCGAGGAAACCTTCGGCGGTCTCCTTCATCTTGGTCAATACCATGGACCCGATTTGAGACGGCGAATACTTTTGGCCTTGGGCTTCAACCCACGCGTCCGTGCCGTTGGTGCCGGCGACGATCTTGTACGACACGACCTTGGCCACTTCCTGCGTTTCCTTGTCTTGGAACTTACGTCCGATCAAACGCTTGACAGCGTACAATGTGTTGTACGGGTTAGTCACGGCCTGGCGCTTGGCGGGCATACCGACCAAACGTTCGCCGTTTTCCAAGATGGCCACCACGGAGGGGGTGGTGCGGGACCCTTCCGAGTTTTCAATCACACGGGGGTTCTTGCCTTCCATCACAGCCACGCACGAATTGGTGGTACCCAAATCGATCCCGATGACTTCGGCGCCGCTGGCCGACGAGAACGCGCGCACGGACGCGACAGTTGGCTTCAATACCTTGGTGGTAGTGCGCAACATGATGGTGGTTCTGGTGTGGGTAGAATTCACAAATGATTCCAACGGGAGGAGATGTGGCTGGAAAACACCATGGAAAAGCGTACATTCCGTACGTTATCCATGGATTTTACATACTCAAATCCAGATATTCGAATACACGATATCGTACATTCTCGTACATTGTACGGTTGTTCACAGTCCGCACCAATAATGAATTTGGCCAATCAAAGGGCCGTTTTGCCCATCAATGAAATCAAATGATTTGATTGGCGCTTGGAGTCACAACAAGGATTTGATTGGCTAAAAGTGGCCGCCCCACCTCGAACGTTCCAGAAGACAACTTTTTGTGACAGATTCATAGTTGAAGTTTGCCGTGAAGTTTGCCGACGATAGCTTGCGTTGTTTCGTCAGCTTGAGATAGCGATTGAAGTCGCGGCGCCGTGCGAACGAGGGTGACGGCAGCATGTGCTTCCTAGATTCCTCGATTATTCAGAGAATAGACGCCTGTCGTCGCGCAATGGACCAAGCCAACCCGCGAGCTTTAGCCATTCCTGTAGTCTACTACCCGGTACTGTATGAGCGAAGGTATAAACTGCATTTCACAATTGAGGCAACAGTTCTGCCAAGTCGGGTGAACGTGGCGACCCTGATGCCGGCTACATCAGCATGTTTTGGCTCAGTGAGCTACATTTGCAAGGTCAGCTACATCAGGTATGGAAATCAGCAGGCGAATCCGGGTACGCGACAGACTCGCCATCACATTGCACCCCCTCATCCTTCTACACGGGGGTCAATCAGGTTGGAGCGTACCAGTATGCCGATCGAAACTCGTCGTGTCGCCGGTTGCGGCCGAGTGTGCAGCCTCCAACGTTTAGTACTCCACTAACCCTTGGACGTCTAGCATGTTGGCCATCACGTGGACGTCTATCGCTTTATCGATGGATGCCCAATTGGATCTCTCTTCGACGTCATGGCGCAGAGTGGGAATAGATGGACGAATGTAGTTGCGAGAACCTAGTAGTTTGTACAGTAGAGCCGTGACCGGCTCAGTGGGGCGACATGCAAGAGGGATTGGTTAGCATTCAACGTATCCACGTCAGCGCGACAGGGGCAGTTCATTCTGTTCCGCGCGATTGTGGTCGTCAAACTGCCACGTAGTATGATCGCTGATGCGAAAGTGCATTTCGGTGAATTTCCCTTCGCAGAATGATGGTACTGCAGAATGACGGCACTATGGTCTACTTTAAATACAAACGTCAAGTGAAGTTGTTCTGCCATTTCCACTTGATCCCTCGTCAAACACAACACCATGACCATGTGGGCGACATGGGCTTACGTTTTGCTGCCCCCTGCGGTGGTGCTGTACGTCGCGCCTTCCAAAGATGGTCAAGGGTTGACGCTAACTTGGTTGTGTCTGTAGCCTCCTCCTTCTTACAATTCCGTTCCCCAAGTTCATTGCCAAGGGCATCGTCCGCATGAACGAATTCCTATTCAACTTGGAGCTGGGAGGGATTCCCATCATATCGATCATCACGTTCTTTGCCTTTGTGGCGTTGGCAGGTAGTCATTTCAACGGTTCTTCCCCCACAATCCTCATCTCGCTTGCCCACTCCCTAGGCCAAACGTATGACCTCCAAAAGCGATACACCAACAAGATCCCAGGCATTGCAAAGCACTACGAAGCGGACTTGCAGCAAAAGGCGAGTCGTTGGCGCTCAGAGCGCAACTGGTGGATCAGTGCGCTGACGTTCACCATTTATTGGATGCTCATGGCTTTCCAGTCCTTGAAGAAGCAGCTGTTGGCAGCCAACCGCCGCACCGATTAGAGTTCATATGCTCTAATAATAATTGCTTCTTCCTCACGATTGTACTGCAGGGCACTATACATGCAACACTGTCATTTGTCGGGGGCAACAGGATCGAGGCAGTGCAGTCGTCGCCCAGTGTTTCATTCGTCTTTAGGCCGCCCATTACCGTCGAGTTTGGGAAGCTGTGACCACCACAGGCGTTCAGTCGTTCAGTCGAGTTGAAGTGACATCTCCTCTGGCCAGGTCAACGCTGCTGAGATCTCGGGATCGAGTGGCCAGGGAGTGCTGCAGGTAGTCTTAAGGCACATTCATGGGGTCGGCTGCAACCCCATTGATGACACGCCTTTGGCTCGTTCTTGCGAAGCAATGAGAATGGGTTTGCTGCCAAGGCGATGACGGTAGCGTTCGACCGTTGTTGTAGCAGCGACGACCTCTGGGTCGCCATCCGCAGTGGTGTCGATGTTTCTGCCATGGTGTGTGGTGGTTTTAGAAGGCTAACTGCGACACACGCCGGTTGGCCTTCGCCCCACCATGTTGATGGTAAATGCGCAGAACCGTGGGACAGGGAATCTCAAGGATCGTTGAGGAAGTCCGTTGGGGGTGAGTTTTAGTCGAACGCATGGCCCTGTAAATGTACGGTTGCATACAATCATCAAGAGGTGGTGTGCTTGGCCCAACGAATAAAGGGCCCCCAGTGTCGCACTTTGAATTTGGCCTCCAACATGACGATCTGGGCGGCGTGGGCGTATGTGTTGCTTCCTCCTGCAGTGATTTTGTACGCTACGCTGCTGCTATTGCTACAGTTGAGCGCTCCTCGCTCAAAACTATGTAGGCTGGTTCTCCTTACGATTCCGTTTCCCAAGGCCATCGCCAAGGGCGTTGTGCGAATGAACGACTTCTTTTTGAACTTTGAAGTCGCCGGGGTTCCTGTCGTGTCGCTGGTTACGTTTTTTGCGTTTGTGGCGCTGGCAGGTAAGTACATTCGTCGGTAGCCATGATGGACTCGTCCGAATCCTGACCACTACGTACAGGCCAGAGCTACGACCTCCAAAAACGGTACAACTACCAGATCTCGGGCATGGAAAAGCACTACGAAGCGGACTTGCAGCACAAGGCGACTCGTTGGCGCTCGGAGCGCAACTGGTGGATCAGTGCGTTGACGTTTACGATTTACTGGATGCTCTTGGCGTTCCAGTCGATGAAGAAGCAGCTCTTGGCAGCTAGCCGTCGCGTGGATTAAATGGTGAAGTGCTTAGGGCCCTCTGGTAACTGGCAATATTGCAATATTCAGGCCCAAAGCGCCATTTTACGTGTTAAGTAGGGCCGAGTTCAACAAATCGGATCAATATTGAAATGTCTTGCTGCAGAGTTTTAACCCAAATCCAATAATTCCACGTGGGATTTAGGGCCCGTCTGGCAACCTGAAATATTGCAATATTCTGGTCCAAAACTCCATTTTGGGGTCGATCTCAATAAATCCGACAGGAATTCAAACATGTATGGGTAACTTGGCGAATACTAGTACGACAATTCTATCCGACATTAGTCTTATTGGTTAAAATTTCAATACTTCGTACCTTTCATTGGTAGATGACTCTTCATTTTCAATACAAAGACCAAATCTCGTATGTTGGTTTTTATACAATCTCTGACGAGGTGAGGACATGAACCGTGAGGAGCAGCCTCTGCACGCAATACACGTGGCACACGACGTGGCTCCGGGTGCCACGTGTAATGCGTGCAGAGGCTGCAACATGGATTCGCACCCTAAAGTTGCGTTTGCGGCCTGATCACAGTTCTTGCTGTGTCTCATGGAGGCATGGGGACAGAAACCCTGTCACCTC
>NW_009798265.1:1130935-1136156 GCF_000520075.1 Aphanomyces astaci | reverse complement strand
TTGCTGTGTCTCATGGAGGCATGGGGACAGAAACCCTGTCACCTCCAGCGATGTTGCAATCGCTTGCATTTCCAATGAGGAATCTAGAAAGGGTACAGTTAAAGACACCATAATTAAGATACGCGGTAAGTTGGACAAAAGAGCGTGGCGTGGTCGACTGCTCTTGGGTCGCGTCACCAATTGACGTGACCCCTCGGTTTAGTGGCCACACCAATATCAGTGTGCTGCAGTGTACTGATCATTCGTGAGTTTACCATCGGCACACGTCCCAACTGTGGCACGGCCATTTCGCCTGGTGACTGCACAGTACATCAACGTGATCACAGTGTCGGGAACGACAGGTTGGCGAGCTTAAGTGGTGTCGGCTCAGCGATGAATAGCCACGAGTGATGTATAGTTTCACTAGCAAGGTCGATAAGTATGTCGTAGGTACTGTCCATCATAACTCCGATTTGCGACTTCGTGTGTCAGTGAAGTTGTTAAGAGGTTGTTTAACGCAACCACCGGAACTGACAAACTGCTTCGTGCCCCAGTCCAGTGGCCCTGGCATCACCGCGTTCCTACGGATTCACAGAGATGAACATGCCGTGTGGGTCGGTGGACAATTGTGCGGCCTGTCTAGTGATGTTGTTTATGGATGTACAGTACATCATCCATACACCAAGCACAGCAGCTACTTCTCTTACTCGTACTAGTCAAAACTCGTCACCTTGTTTGTCGAGCTCTGCTCCACTTACGTATTTCTGTTAATGGGATGCTGAGTCGAGGTCATGTGTTCCAGAGGATGTCGATACTACTGTGTTTTCAGCCAATAGCAAGCTGTATATGTTATATGTGAGTGATATGTTGCTCAACCGACAACTACATCGCCCAATCAGATTGCCTATAAAATATCTGACCAATCAAAATTCAAAACGTTGTCGGTTATCCAATCATCGGCTCCAAATTTGTCGGTTTGATGTCGGATGCCACCTACATGTCTTGTTAAGTAGGGCCGAGTTCAACAAATCGGATCAAAATTGAAATGTCTTGCCAAATCCAATAATTCCACGTGGGATTTACTCGTTAACTGTAAAGTGGTCCAAAACGCCATCTTACAAAATGGACCTTTTACCTCTATTTTGAAAATGGCCTTTTGGTTATAAATACAAAATGGACCTTTTACCTCTATTTTGAAAATGGCCTTTTGGTTTAATCTCATTTTGCGAGCAAATGGAAAATATTATTTTTGAAAAGTTCCCAGACTGGCGGCCCTTAGTGTTTGTCATGAACAACAATCAGAAGTTATGGCAGTGCAAACTGACGAGATGTCGTCACTCGTGTGAGTTCTCGCTTATGATTCTCTTGTCTTCGAGTTCTCTTTAGCTATATATACCTCCACAGTGTATTCTGTGCAGATCGCATGGCCTCTGGCCCAAATGGGGTCTATTTGTTGAATCTCACGCGAAACGGCTCGGAACACTCACAAAGACGAAATTATAAATAGCCAAGAGCTGGGGTCGCGTCGGTTACGGCTATCGCTAACTTTCGAAGTAGCCTCTGAGCGTCCACCATCGTCGAGTGATCTCATTTGGGGATTGCATCATGCGCCGTGAAACAGACGTCCTCTCGGCGACATCGCCGCCGCCGTCCAAGCGTGTTCCCAAACCTCCCCACCTGTCCGACCTGTGCATGTACGCGCCGGTGGGCAAGTGCTCCAATCATCGCACCGTCAAGCCCAACGGCAAACTGCACTCGCTGTGTGCGTACCACCGCGACAAGCAAAACGCCAACCAACGCAAGCGAGACAGCAAGCTGCGGCGTCTCAAGCTCGGCCATGCGACCACTGCAGCTGCAGCCTTCACCCCGCCGAATATGCTGCTGCCGTATACGGACGGGCAAGACGTCGTGGCCGCCACGAGACACCTGCCATTCCTCCAGCGGTTGCCGCCGATCCGAAGTTTGATCCGTCTGCTGCGGCAACAAGATCCAATGCCTCGCGGGTTTTACCACGATGCCACCGCGTCCCATACGATTCAACTCGCCCCCTCCTATCACATCCACCCTCCATCGCTTCCAACTCAGCGAGGTTATCATTGAGCCCTCAACACCAGACAAGCAGCAAACCATGAATGATAGTACCGGTAACGTGGTCAGGGTATGGGAAAAACATATTTTTTAGCAATTTTCCGGAGTAAAAACAAATATTGTATTGTTTGCTGCATTTAAATATATAACGTTAATTGTCGAATTGTCAATTATTTAAATGAACAATTAAATTTCGATAAAAATGATAACGTTACGATAATATATGGCTAAGTAAAATTATTTAATTATTTTTGGATCTCGACAATCAATTACTACTATTAATAGAATTGTAATTGCCATGCGCTTCGCAATAAATTATTTTCTGTATTTACTGTTGATTGTCAATTATTTTTTCCTATAACGTTACCCTCAACGTGGAGTTGCAAGGTGATGTATATGCATCGCAGGAACCGGACGAAGGAACGTAGGGTAGGTAGGACAATATCAACAGAGGGTTATGTCGTCCTAGTTATTGCCCAAGCAATCTGCGCATGGCTTCTCGCTCTTCTTCCGAGTCGGCCTGCAGAATCTGGCGCTGATCCTGGATCTTGATCAGCTCCCCTGTGTACGTTCGCACGATCAAGTACACAAACTCGCCCGTCGGCATGTCCTTGTTCACTTCTGCCCACGCTTCGGCCTTGCCGTTCGGTCCCTTCAAGTTGAACTTGATGCTATATACATTCCAGCCATGACAATGCCATAAGTATATACTGTATGCAACGGATCACCAACCGCAAGCGAGTTTTGTTGCCTTCCTTGTCGTTGAGTTCCACGTGCTCGATAAAGTTGCGACGACCTTCCTTGTGGCTACCAAAATCCTTGCCGTAGCACCGAATAGGCTGGCCCAAGCGTTGAACGACCTACAGTACACCGACATTCGGAAGTTGGCATTACAAGTTGTAATTACCAAGTCGTTTTGGAGACAAATGTCACTGGCTTCACTGAAAAGCGAGTTGGGGCTCATGCGGCTACAAGTCAAACATTGAGCAGGGTGTCGAAAATGAAATCGCATGAGTACTGTACCCAGGGAACAACTCGCGCACGATGAAGTAGCCACACACGCTGGCCAAACCAAGCGCAGCGGTCCACATGCCCACTTGGGTACCAGCAGCAACCTTTTGGTACGGGGTCAACACAATGGCATCCGTCTGAGCGGCTTCGCCATGGGCTGCCGAGTTGGGCTTCGCCTAGTAATGGTCAATGGAATGCCGCTTCCTTTCCTAAACAGTGTACCGATTCACTGAAGTTACGGCGAGGAAATACAGCGAATCGGTTGGACTTCTTCAATGTAGGAGCGTTCTTGGTCGCCACAGAGGCGCGCGCGACAGCTAGGCTGGCAACTCGACGGACTGCCAACATGACACGAGCTGAGTGGTGCAAAAGTCGTTGGTGTGCTTTTCATCCTGCATATCCTAATTACCTTTACAACTTGATGAGAAGATTTTTACTCTATAAATTAGGGACGAAAACTCATCATATACTGTGCTAACACGAAGTTACTGTGCTAGTACTATCTATGTACCGGTAAGGCCAAAAGCGAGGCATTTTTGGATGGCGAAAGCAAATTCTAGAGTGTTAAACTTCTTGGAGAGGGACTTTGGCTGCTGTACTCCGTTTCCTGAGCAGTTCCGGGCACTGCATTACATTTGCGGATGATATATTTTTATTGCGCATGTTTTGTGGTACTCCGACGGCATGTCGACATGCGCATAAGTTATGTCGAAAATGGACGAACTTTTATGTCGCTTTTCTCGAGCTGTGTAATACTTAGCGCAATGCTACTGATACTACAAGATACAGTAGCCCACTACTAGCTCAGCCTATGCAGCATGGTCTACGCATGCACAGCTCTCTCAGGCATAAGGCATCTTACCTGCATGTACACGCTTGTTCTTGAAATACGATGAATTTGGCAAGTTCGAAGTTGTCTTTCTCTACAGTTGTTGATTCAGGCGACATGCAATAAGGTGTTGTAGATAGTATTATTGGTTGTTGTTATGAGGAGTGGAGAGCTTCGTGACCGTTGTGCAGTATGCATTGAGAAATCGCTATCGCTAACCTGCGTCGCGCCTTTCCCGGGAGATGAGGGAAATATGGTATTCAGATGACATTCTACGAATTAATCTATGGGTGAAGAAACCCTTGTGCTGCACTTGGTAGTTGCCATGTGTTAGACGGGAGAATATCCGGTTAAACCAGATATGCGTAGTATACTTATTATGCTCACTTTGTATAGTGCTAAAGTATACATGATCTTATATGAGAGATTGTATGGAGATGAGTATGTCACTAGATGTCCCATGGACATGGTGATCAGTGATTGGACAGTGACTTTGAGACAACCTGCAACCCTAGTCCCCAGTGGCTAGCCACCACTAATTGAGACCATAGATACATGAGTGGCTTGCATGTATATCTGTTGGCTAGGATGTGCCGAGTTGATTCTGCAGGCCCTTTGGTCATTCCAGTTTCTTCTCTAAACTGAGCCCTCACTGCTGCCCAACCGCTGCTACTCAACATTTCAAGTACGATACTATGGCTGCCAACTCCAAGGACCCCAACATCCAACTCTTGGTCTTCAACGGGAACAAGAAAGGCTTCCGCGTGTGGACCCAGAAGTTCGTACAGCACCTCAAGGCACTGACCACTGCAAAGGTTGGCCTATGGTTGGCTAATCAGACGAGCCGACCTGAGCCGAAGATCAAGTTCGAAGACTGGCTTTCTGGCGAGCCCCCCGTGGTACATGGCGCGAACGAATCTGAGCAACGGCGGTACTCCCACTATCGATCTGAGCAAGTTTAAGAAATCAGAAGTCTGCTCAGCAAGGTCCTCCCCAACGCCTTTACTCAGCAATTCAAGGACGCCTTTGGTGAAGACCAGCCCGTGCACCTACTCTGGGCCGCCGTCGAGAAGCGTTATGGGGAGTCGAACGTCAACACGGTTAAGACCTTGGTCGGCCATTTGATCTCGACAGCGAATAATGATTTTCCTAACCTGGAAGTCTTATTTTGCGACCTCAAGTCTGCCCGGAACACTATCAACGTCCACACTCAGAAGTACTTGGGTAGAGATATGATCAGTGAGGATCTGATTGTGGCATTGGTTTTGGGTGTTTTGCCGAATGAGTACTTTGGTGCTCAAATCTCATTCGACG
>NW_009798265.1:1125283-1126305 GCF_000520075.1 Aphanomyces astaci | reverse complement strand
TTTAAGCGGCCCGGACGGGTATCAGTACTACTGGCACGACATACGTAAGGAGAAGGAAATGTACTCCAAGTGCGTCCGCGACGGGGGAAGCGTTATGATATGGGCCGGGATAAACGCTAAGAGCCGAACTGAGCTGGCCTTCTTGGATGGAATACAAGATTCTGCAAAGTAATGCCATACTTTGGATATGTACCTGCTCCCGCTGCTCGGAAACCTACGGCAACGTCATGGTATTTTGAGGCCGATATTTCAACAAGACAACGCCTCTATCCACGTTTCGCGACGTACCAAGGCCCACATCGAAGCTAGTGGTATTGAAGTCATGGAGTGGCCCGCAAAGAGCCCTGACCTCGCTCAATCGTACATGCATAAATTTTGATTTGTTCACACGTCCTAGATCGCAAGATCGCAAATTTTAGTATTCGGCGAAGATTCGAATATTCGTGAATCTTCATGAATGTTTGCTAGTACAGTGCTGCTCAAAACTGTAGACGCACCCTATTTTTCATAGATTTCTCATCTCGTGTTTCAGTGAACAATTTGGCGTTTTGCTCAAGATATCTTGAAAGAAGAATAAATTTAGCCCCAGTATACATTCATTCAATCAAAGTTTGAATTTTTTGAAAGTCGACAAATATTCAGTTTTTAGGGTGTGAAAAACTATAGACGCACTCAAATGTTTGGTCGAAAAAGATGAGATATTTGCATTTTTTTAACGTTTTGAGACTTCCAGAATGTTCAATGATTTACACAGAATTCATGCGTATCATTGGCCACTTCGAACCACGCCTGGTCATGCCCAGGGGCAAGAGACTCACCGAACAACAAGGTGTTGGGCTTTGGCCCTCCACGACGACGGCAAAAGTAATCGAGGGATTGCAAAGCTGCTAGGATGCAGCGAAAAGGCTATTCGAACGTGTTTGCTGCGGTCCCAGTCCAAGAAAAGCGATAAAAACGTCGGAAGAAAGTCCAAAGTAACTAAACGAATCATTAGGCGTATATTTCGTCTGGCCACTGTTAAG
>NW_009798265.1:952136-1124873 GCF_000520075.1 Aphanomyces astaci | reverse complement strand
TATACATTCATTCAATCAAAGATTGTATTATTTGAAAGTCGACAAATGTTCAGTTTTTAAGGTGTGAAAAACTATAGACGCACTTTCAAATTCGTAGTTATTTATCAATTGCTGCACCATTCCGAAGGATGACCTGTGCCATTCTAGTTGGCATACCATCGACCAGTTGACGCAAGTATTCTTGTAGGTCCCAAGAAGCACGAATTTGGGTCTTCAATTCAACGACTGACTCAAACTGACGTCCACCTTGGTAAACCAAATAGGCCAGTTGCCCCCAAACGTTTTCAATAGGGTTGAGGATATCGCCGGTAATAGTAACCCAGCCGCTCTGATTTGAATGGATTTTGTTAAACCGCACTATCAGCATATTGCTATATATAAATGCTTTGAAATGTAGATGGATTTTGGCTGTTGAATCTGACATCCAAAACACGCATTCAGAGCAAAAATCGACGAATTCGTTGTTTGGTCTCCCCATCATTGGTTCAAATCAGCATTCGATGCGAATTGCAACATGGATCTCAGAACCCTGTGCTGTGAAGAATATGCTGGCGCAATATCATCATTCGAATGTCTGTGCTTGCTGATGTATCGTCCTTTCTACAAGGTCATTCGGGAGGTACAAATGGCATTCGCCATAACGTTAATTGGATTTCATCTAGTAGTTTGTTTGAAATTCTCTGTAAGTACTAGCACGTTATATTTTACTTCATTGTAAAATTGTAGTATTGGGTTTTTGCCTTAAAATATGCATTATTTACATCGACATTACAACTATCCGGATACGTCAGCAAGCGGTCAAGGATTTGGTTCTAAGTTTTGATCCAGTAAAACAGCATACGAATCTGTCGAATACCATGTTTCCTACCGGTACGCATGCACAAGTATACAGTAAATCGTTTTGCAAAACGTAAATAATTATGGGGATGAATAAAAATACGCATACTAAATACAAATATCAGCATAAAGATGTTCAAGCGAATAATAATATGTAACTCTGTAGCGCATGTATACAGTACACGCCGTTTGTTTCCGTGGAAGTGGCAGATTCAATTCTTGGTTGACTCGCACGTGACAACTTGAATAAAGTTGCATGTGTTCTCTCGACAATGGTACACCATAATTTGAAGTAATCAAGGACCTTTCATTCTTCACAGTGATGTGTTTGTGTGCTGTTCCCGCATCTCCATGGTACTTCGAAGTAGTTTTTAGCGCTAACGTTATCGCTCGAATATTTTATTTATAACGTTATCACGAGGTCGACCAATTTCTATAGCGTGTATTAATATACGTAAACTTCGAAGTAGTAGAGGACACGAGGACCGGCGTCGCATTGGGTGCTGTTTGACCCGATTCATAGTGGCCATCTTCACACCAAATCCAATGTCCACGACGGATAATTAATCATATGCTCATAAATGTCAAATCAACACCATCACACTTGGATTGACAGGTAATTACAGTACTGTCCATGTAGAGCCTCTACATTGAAGTCGAGTAATTCCATCACAAATGGCTATTCGGCCGTTTGGACTGCCGACTTAAACTACTAGTAATACTATTATACCGTACACCCGCCGCTTCAGTACTGTACCTATGATTTCTCTATACTAATATAGTACAGTACACATAGCGAGCGGATCGGCAAATGTCGAGGCGTGTATCTAGTTGCCTCTAATTAGACAGAATTACCCAATCACCATGCGTTAAATAATTGTATCCAATGAAGTATAAGTCCCGGGATGGGTTTAGACCAATGCACGTGCCTCAATAGTCTTCACCAGTTTTGATCACATTTTCATAGGAAGCAGGGGATATACGGTTAGTAGGTAGCATTCCGTACTACTGCACACACGTAGTTCCACTTTATGGAACTCATCGTGATCACCATAAAACATCAGTGTTCTCCTGAAGCCATCTGCCCTCAAATGCACATCCCCATGCCACGTTTCAGCTGTGGATAGTTATGTAATTTGGCCTTAGCAGAGAAGCGACTTCAAGGGGAGGACACAACAGTAGTGTAAATGTGTCCCCACTGTACTGGGAAGTGTTTGGGCAATGATATGAGGTGTAAAACAAGTATTTTATATGCAAATCAAACGAATGGAACTGAATAAAATGTATGAACTAATGACAGAAACACGTCATCAAAATATACACATAGTTCAAGCTAAATTAGGTTTTGGTTTTGTACACATAGCATGTCCACTCCGTTTCGATTTACACGAATCAAACTCGGGTTTTGTCAATTGATTAGATGAATGCCTCAATGAACGATGTCGCACTTGGTTTGTGTCGTGCCTGCCATGGATGCACCGGGTCTTGTGCAGCTGAATTCGCGCGTTTATCAACGACAGCATACGACATACGAAACCCCACGAGTTGTGCTACCGGTAGTTTACAGCGAACTGTACTAACAGTATACTAGTATTACTCCGAGTAATACTCGCATTGGCAAATAACATCCGATTATGACAAGTTTTCTCTTCACCCAACACTCTTCCTTTGGCATAGTAGATGGGTGCAACATCGAAAAGGTGGCGGCGAACAAATGGACATTGCAGCTTTGGATGTCTGGTGCGGATGAGTCGCCGCTGCGGGAGGAGTCCGATCCATGGCTCGGCTCACCAGACCCTGCTTGTGTGGACTCCCTTGTAGCATGCTCGTCGATCACACCCGACGTCCGCGCGACCATCTCGGTGTGGTCGCGTGGTGCGCCATGGCTTAATCCACTGACCGAAGAAGCATCTTCAGTTCCAGTGGACTCATCCGCGAGCCTCGGCTCAAGGAAAGCCCGGCGAAATGTATGGGTATGTGCCGTGATTGTCTTACTGGGGATGCTCGGAGCAGCCATTTTGCTTGCATATGTGGCGTTTGTTCCTTCCCAGAAACATTTTTCGCCACCGCCGTCGCCGACAAGGACGATTGCACCTGAACCGGCCATTCCACCGTCTCCAACGACAAACCTCGCGCCAGGAACCACCACCGCTGTCCCTGCTTATCTGCTATACGAACCTGGCGCTTTGGTTTTGGTGAACGAATGTACGACCGAGTCCACGGTCTACTTCACACGAACGATGCCCAATGCCGTCGCCGAAGTGGGTCAGCGCGAGATGAATTCAACGCAGTACGTCATGGTCGTCCCCGGAAAGCACTGGGACGACTTCATTGCCGCAGACTTTCGTTTGGGTGAATCCATTTTCGCCACAAGTGAGTACTAGTACATATTGTAGTGGAATGATGGCCAATGAAGGTCTTGGCGTAGATTTCGCTGTCAACCGAGACTACGGCCAAGTGTTTTACTCGATTTCGACTCGCAACGGGTTCAACGTCCCCGTGGAAGTCGCGCCCATGCGCGAAGGTGCCACTCGTGACGGCTGCCCGGTCCTTCGCTGCGACGCTCATGATTGCGAGGGGCGCGTGCACGTGCAGTTCGACTGCAACTGGATCGAACGTCTCCAAGTCACGTTCTGCCCCAGCTCTTCTTTATTTATATCGTAAATATAAATGATTCTTATTTATCACTGAGGGTGAGTCGGGATGTAAAAAAAGGCCAAAATCTTCGAGTTTTTGGCAATTTCTAAGAAATCGACAAAAAATAAAATATTATCTGTCTGGATCTAAAATTTGGAGAATTCAATATTTTGCCAAATTTCGTGTTTTTCGCCAAAAAATAGAAAAGAAGCTCTAGGGACCTTTATTCTAAAAATTCGCAAGAACTGAGAATCGTCGAGTTTCTCTCAAAATCAGTTTGATCCAGACAGTCAAAAACAGGTGACAACCAAATTCTTCGATTTACTTTGAGGGTGGGTCTGGATCACATCCCAAGTTTTGTCCAAGTAATATTTCGAAAATTTGGTTCAAAGTAAATCGAAGAATTTGGTTGTCATGTATTTTTGACTGTCTGGATCAAACAGCTTTCAAAAGAAACTCGACGATTCGCATCTCTTGCCAACTTTCAGAAAAAAGGTGCCTAGAATTTCTTTTTTATTTTTTGGAGAAAAACGCGATATTTGGCAAAATATTGAAGTCTCTAAATTTTCATGTTTTGCCGATTCATAGAAATTGCCAAAATATCGACGATTTTGGCCTTGTTTTTTCATCCATAGAAAATTTTATGTCAATTAATATTCTGACAGAGAATTCCCTTTTCAAACGGGAGGTGAGATAATATTTTCAAAAATCTTCCGATTTTACCTCTGGATGCCATGACGGAATGAGATTTATTGATAGATTATCATGTTGGTGAAAACTGGACAATTGCTGTTCAAACTCTTTTCTGTCAGAAAGCAGTAAAAATTCGACGTATCATGTCAATTTATTTATGTCAGATATTGGTAGCCAAACACGCAAAAGTTGTCGTTTGAAAATTGTCAAAAGATTTCTGAAAAGTTGCAAAAAGCGGTATTTTCTGGCATTTTTTGTGGCAGCTAGAGTGGCCCACAGCGAAAATACCGGTTTAGAACGGCCAAGTTTGAACAATTTGCACAGTATATTATGTTTTGCGGTTATATATTTGTTGGAACGGAACACTAACTTGGCAAGGCGATGCACTCGATGTTGCTTGACTGAACGGAACGAATGGTTGACCAATGCCGTATAACAAATACCTGCGCAGAAGAAAGTGATGTTTCTTTTCAGTTAGTACGGCTCTGTTTCTGGCTTGTTGTGCCGGAAAATTAGGCGTTAACGAGGATTCGTGAATGTGGCTGACTTGTAAACGTTACGATGCTAACGTACACGCATCCCATTGTACAACTGACATTGTCAAGTGCGTGTTGAAAGGATTACGTGGCATCGGTTTTTTGTAAGATGACTACTCGACATGGCGGTTATAAGTAACGATTGATACTGGCGCTCGTGCTCTGAATTGGACCATGACTATATGTTGAGCGTACTAGTATCTCCATTTCCTGGGCCATTATGGCGTTGATAATGATACAAGTTGGCGGCACTCATACAATATGATGAGATGACAACATTGAAGAAACCTCGATTTCTTATATTGTTAATTTATATATATATTTTTGAAAATAGCCCTTTTGAAACTTTGAAGTATACCATGATTAGTGGAAAAAAAAACAGAAATTAAGAAGGTGCAGTAAGTTACTAGTTATTCCCAGCAATATGAAGCATCATTGTGTCTTGCTTGCTGATGATCTTGAAACGTTACTGTAATAAATGGGTTTCATTTTTTAAATATATTACGCACCCATTTTACAATTCGGTGCGTATATAAAGCAACATGAGGTGCAGAAGCTAGGATCTGTTGCAAAAACAAAGAGATGGCGAAGGACGTGTTTGTGCGCGTCGCCCTCTTCTGCGGCCTGTTTGCCATCCAATGGTACATCATTGTCCCCACGTGTCATGCCTCATGTGCCTACCAATTTCCAGCAGTGTAACAGTCTTGGGCAGCGTCACCCGCGACACGATCTTCCTGCGCGTGTATGACTCGCGGTACATCTCCCACATGGTGCTCGTCATGTCGTTTGCGACGGCGTATGCGTCCACAGCGATTTCCCAACTGCAGCAGCGAGGTACGTTGTTGGTGAGTGTTGAATGCGATGCAACGATCCGTAGGTGTCCTTGCCAGCACGATCGCATGTGCGTTTCCTGCCGTGTCGTCAGTCGTGATGCTAGTGTTTTGGGGTGTCTTGATTCACGTGCCGGCGTTGGTGCACGTGACAAGCATCCTCCTGTACATGTGGGTCGAGATCTCGGGGCAGCTTCTGGCCCAGCAGTTCTGGGACACGTGCTCCGGTGCGTTCAACGTGACCGAGTCCAAGCAGTACTTTGGCGCGATCACATTTGGCTCGACGATCGGCACCCTCTTCGCCAGCTTTGGACTCATTCCCATCATGCGAACGTACGACGTGTCCACGGAAGGCACGCTGGTGGTCGTGGCGCTCCTACAGGCCACGATCGGGCTCTCCATGCTCGTAGTCACGCCGATGTTTCGAGCCAGACCATCCAACACGACGTAACAAACCAATCCCCGTTTCCACAGCGCCAAAGTGTTATATATTCGTCCTTTGACTAATAGACCGCCGCCAAGGGGGGGTCCTCCCACGTCTGTGAT
This sequence comes from Aphanomyces astaci, assembly GCF_000520075.1. Taxonomy (NCBI): domain Eukaryota; phylum Oomycota; class Saprolegniomycetes; order Saprolegniales; family Verrucalvaceae; genus Aphanomyces; species Aphanomyces astaci. The sequence goes on along the minus strand of NW_009798265.1, from coordinate 1,118,794 downwards.
ATCGGAGATCCAACGACGGTCCTACCTCAAGCACGTGTGCTTCTTTGAATTCGGCGCCACCGTCGCCAGAGTATTTGTCGACTACTCGACGTTGGCCATCCTTGGCCAGTACCCTGAAGCCACTGTGAAGGCCGCGCTCGGGTCCATCAACGGCGTGCAAAGCTTCCTCATGATGCCACTCCAGGTACGTACTAGTTAGTACCTAGTACTCAATGCCGTTGGACGAGTAGGTAGTAGGTAGTACTCAATTTCTACGGTGTAGGTCGTGGCCGGCCCATTGTTTACGTACTTTGGTGTCATGTACGGAATCAGCACGTTGCCGTTGGCCGTGCTTTTGTTTGGCGTGACGACGTACATGTCATCGGTATGTTGTTTTTCTTACCCTTCCAACCACAGAACAAGGCATCGCTGTCGTCTTCGTCTTATCTACCCTTGCATATATATATATATATATAAATATGGTGATCGATAGTCGTCGATGCTGTTGATTGCCAGTCGCGCCATGTACAACAGCGTCACATATGCGATTTTCAATCCGGCGCGGGAGCTGCTGTGGCTGCCGCTCCATGCGCAAGACCGCAGCAAGTTCAAAAGTTTCGTCACGGGGCCATTCCGGTCCCTTGCACGAGTGCTCGGCGCCCTCTTATCCATGGCGCTGACGTCCGACGTCGTGACTTCGTACTGCGGGTCCAGCGCTGTCAGGTACACTGATCGATTCCAGCTACATCGATCTAAATATATATTTAATATATATATATATCTAGCATGGGCGTGATCGTGCTGGGGCTGGTTTGGTTTGGGGATGCGCTGGCAGCACGCCAAGCGTACGCGGCCGAGTTTTATGCGTCGCTAAAGAAAGGGCACATGGACGTAACGTCGTCGCATCTCGTGGATTTCACCACCGATCAGGTTGGATCATTTGAGATTTGTATGGAATCTCGCTGGACGTTGTGATTGGTTGAAATCTCCTTGTCTTATCTGTAAAAGAGCCAATCAAACCCATCCACTCAAAAGTTATATGGATCGTCGATTCGATTCGACGGGGGTTTGGAGAAACTTGAATCCACAATAGGTTGTAATTGCGTTTGTCGTACTAGTAGTACTAGTAGTACTACTAGTATGTTGGATCCATGACTCATGATTTCATTCTAATAGTTTGAGCCTTTTATTTTCTCACGTGGAGGACGTTATATATATTTGGTTCTGATTTAGATGCAGCAACTCAACAACAAATACATAGAGGAGTTCGTTTAACTGAAATATTAAAACAAGGTTTAAATGTTGAAGATCATATTGTTATTATTTTTTAGGTGTAAGAGGTTTTTTAGATAAAATTGAAGAAATTTTTTCTCCATTTGAAGAATCTTGGTTACAATTTATTAAAACTAAACATAATAGTATTTTAAATGAAATTCATTTTATATGGAATTAATTTATTATTATTTTAACAATAAAAATATTGTTATTATTTATTATGTTTTATGATCAAACTTTTATTATTATTTATTTGATTGTAGATCGATTTGGTGCACAGTACGCTGGCACAAGGCGAGCCGACCCGCATTGCGTTTGTATTGGGGTTCATTCGACCTCCCCATGTGCCAATGTTCCACAAAGTATGTACTACGCGAGAAATGTCCACTAGTAATACTAGTCGTGCTACTAGTACTACTACTACGATGTATATTGTAGGCATTGCGAAGCGTGTTTTACCGCGCCGAGACGTCGCTCCCGACCAAGCTGAAGCTGCTGCAATTGCACGTGGCGTTCAAGACCCAACAGCCCCATGACACCGCCGATGACTTGTGTGACATGTTTCAATTGGACGACCTCGTCACGTTGTACGATGACCTCGCCAGTCCCCGGCAGTTGCGCCTCGCCGCTGTCTTGGCCTGTGGCTCCTCCCCCCAGGCGCTGGGCCGACTGCAAGCGCGCTTGGACTCGGAGACGGACATGTCGCTGCGGGTGGGGGCCGCCATCGCCGTGCTCCGGGCGTCGGAGTGGATGGACGAGAAAGCGATCATGTTGCTGCAAAAGTTGCTGCACGAGCCGCCGGACGTCAAGGCCAAAGTAACGTGTCTGCGCATCGTGGGCAAAGAGTTGCCCGAGCTGCTCGGCAATGGGTACTTGGTGTACCTGCTCCACCAGAGCCAAGAGTCGCGCATCGTCCACGCCGCCCTCGAGTGCTGCCGCCAGAGCCAGCGCACGTCGCCCATGCTCGTGCCGGCGCTGGTCAAGTGGCTGGCGGAGGCGTCCTTCCGCCCCCAAGCGCTCGACGCGCTCGTCACGTTCCCGCCGCCGGTTGTGTGGGGCCCGCTCGTGGATTTTCTGGAGAAAGCGCTCGACAGAGTGAGCTTGGACGGGACCTTGGGCGGCGTGCGGTGCCTCGAGATGGGTCAGTTTCCGCCGCACGCCAAGGCCGAGGTGCTGCTCAACATGATGGACTCGTTGGTGGAATTGGAGACGGAGATGACGTTGCGGCGGGTGCTCGAGCTCCGCCAACGCCTGCCGCTGTGGGAAGTGCTGGCGGACGCCCTTGTGGGCACGGACACCAGTCACAACGAAGGGCACCGCGTGGACGGCGTTGCCGCGGCGTGCATTTTCACGGCATATCAACTGAGTCATGTGCGGCGGCAGTTGGCGGACGGGGGCGGACGGGATGGGCTGCTGGCGCAGGTGCTCGAAGAGGCGCTCGACACCCACCTGCGCGTGGTGCTGAAGCTAGTGTCGGCCACGTTTCCCCGTGGCTTCAACATCCACGTGCTGATTGAAGGGTTGCATTCCGATGTCCCCGAAGTGCTCTCTGCCGTTCAAGTAGGACCTATCTATATTATATATCCAATGGGATATTCTGTACCTTAGGAAGTGCTGGAGACGCTGCTTCGATCAACTGTCAAGCACACCCTAACCCCGTTGCTGTTTCCCCAATCCCCCAAAGCCCCCGCCGCCCTTCAAGTTTGTACTGTGTCACATATTTACCGTAGTGTTCAGCGCACTTTGTATGAAGTAGATTCTGAAGCGCGTCGAGGGCGTGCAAGGGCAGAGCAGTCTCGAGATGGTTCAACAGGCCATGACAGACCCGTCAGTGGACATTGAGCTCGCTTGTTTGGCCCTCGAACACTACTTGGGACTGGCGACCAAGGCGGTTGATCTGAACGACGTCGTCGTCCTCTCGGAAGCCCACGCGTTGAGGCTGATGCAGCACCCGATTGCTCAGGAAGTCGTGAGCCGCACGTTCCTGTGGTACGTGATGCTAGTATTGTGGTATATTCGATACGAATTTCCACACCCCGTCGAATCGAATCACGAATCGACGCGATTGGCTAATCCAATTTTGAGTGAATTTGATTGGCTCTCAGAAAGGACAAATGTATATTGAACCAATCACAACTCCAGCGTGATATTCAATATTGATCAGACAAACCACGCGAATTTTGAAAGTTTTTTTATAGCGAATATTCACAATATATTATTGTCTTTCATTTACCCAAAATTTGACTGACTTTTTTGCTGATTCGCCAAATCTATCGGTCGATTCTTCGTACTGACGTTTGTATGTAAAGATCGCCCAGTATCACACTAATTTCGGTCACACACTAATTCGATGATGAAATGGTTGAAGAGTTGATTTGATTGGCCACTTGATTCGTGTTGTGGGTTTTGATTGGTCGTATATCGATTGTCTGAATTCGATTTCGTGATTCTGCTCATTCGATTGAGCACCCAAACACTCCAATTTCGATATATATCGACTTGGCTCAATATTTTGAGGTGTTCCTATCATGTCCAATATGAATGATTGAATCCTCCATGGTAGTGACTCAACTGACCGAGCCAAGACGGCGTTGCAGCACATATTCCAAGCCATTTCGTTGCCAAGCCCAGACACTGGAGCAGCTGCCGTCGCGCCCCTAGCTTTTGTCGATGTACGACGTTCAGTTATGCAGTCGATATATATATGTATATGGCCAAACAGTCATCCCTTATCCTTAGGTCGTGACGAGCTTGCGTACTTGCGCCTTATTTCGGTCCATCAACGTGCTCGAGTTGATTCAAAAGATCGCCTCGCACTTCTGCCAAGTGGTCGTGTCGGGTGGGTCGGTGGTCGTGGCCGAAGGCGATGCGGGTATATCGATTGTACAGTGTCACATGTTTTTGTGTTCTCCATTCATGTGGCTGTGTGGTAGCCACCCACATGTACGTAATTGCGACGGGGTCGGTGCAGTTGCACCAGAAGTGCCACGGCGCACTTTTAACGACGCTGCACCCTGGGGCGTGCGTGGGGGAGTTGGCCCTCTTGACGTCCAAGGGCACCCACCCGACGACCGCGACGGCGCAGTCGGCGTGCGTCCTCCTCGGCATCTCCCGTCAGTCCTTCAACTCGCTTATGCAAACCCACACGGCCGTCGCGCGCGGGGTGCTGGATGCGCTCGCGTCCGCCCTCCAGTGGTCATATGTTGTGAGTCGCCCCCAGGAAAAATTCAATAGTACAACCATGGTGAACGTCGTGTGGGTAGGTACGCAGTTCGACCGAGGGGGGGGTGGACGACAAGGCTGCCAATCGGCAGTGGCTCAAGCGGCTCGTGTCGCATGTGAGCCACGTGGACAAGGCCGCGTCTGCGATGCTGGCGACGATCGGGCGGCATCGGTCCAAGTCGGAGGTGCCGCCGACACAAGCGCGGAAAGAGGTGGTTCCGCAAGGAGAAACGACGGAGGAGGTTGTTCCGACGTTGAAGCAACGGGGAGGACGCCGGACGAAGAGTCACCTGAGGGAGTGCTCGACGTTGTTGGACTTTGCCGTTTCAGCCGCCGTCCAGACACACGATCACGACGACGACATGCATTGTGCCCGTGTGACCATGACACACTTGGAAAAGTGTTTACACTTGAAAGCATCCCAGTTTATGAAAGACATGGACGATGACCAAGTACGTTTGTTGCTCAGTGTCACAGCAACGATGGATGATTGTGGTGGTAGATTGCGGCCGTGGCCCAAATGGCCCAAGTCGTGGTCTTGGCCAACGGAGCAACTTTGTACGAGGACGGGTCGGCTGCCACGAGGATGTACGTGGTCGTCCAGGGATGTGTCGTGTCGAAGGCTTCCGACGGGGAAAATTCCCACCACGAAACGTTTGAACCCGGTGATTCGTTGGGCGAATGGGTACGCTCCCAAAGGATGAATCCCAATCATATATAACATGATGGGATTCTGATAGTCGTTCAGCCGCGGGGCCACGCACATGAGCACCGCCACGGCGCTGTCGACGCACTTGTCGGTGGTTCTGCTCGACATCCCCGCAGTGGAGTTTGTCGAATTGGCCGAGAAGCACGTCAAGTTGCTGCACTTGGTGCTGGCGTGGCTGTCCCGAAAGATTACGATCAAAATGAACCTTCCACAGGACTTCCACCTGGTGACGCCCCAGCCGCTGTCGCCCATCGGCAGCCCCCGCCACCCCCACTCGCCGCCGCGGAAAATGTGGTCGGACGAACACGCCAAGGGCAACGACAGCCAAGAGTGGGGTACTGTGACCTCCATGGCACTAAGACAGCGCCAAATGACCATCTAATTGCAAGCAACAACATCACGTTTAACCCGAAAGGAGCTCATGGGAGCTTGTTAGGCTAACCGGTTGTTGTTAATAATCCAGACTTCAATTTATGGTTAATTAACGTTGGTTAGTTTTTACTACTACGCATTACGCTTACGCATTACTAAAGCTTACGTGGATATATATATTAATATTAACGTTACGTATTTACTTCGAGTGCGTATTACTATTAATACGTAGTACTACGTAGTACTATTAATAGTATTAATACTATTATAGTACTACTCCCGAGTACTACGTAGTACTAACTGTAAGTACAGTATTAATAGTACAGTACTATTAACGTTATGTAAACTTTGTAATGCGCAATTACTGTACTTCGAAGTAAGCGTAGTACAAAGTACCTGGTACTACGTAGTACCAGGTACTTTGTACTACATAATATGTATCGATTATGAGAGGATTGTTCTCAGTTCTTCACCTATTTTTATTCAAAGAATGAAAAAACGCGTTTATTAGATATGGAACTATATTATGTAATACGGTGATAAATCACTCATGTTGAAACTTTGCAACATCGCTTTACTGTTAACGTTAGCGAGAATATCAACATGAAGATGTGTTTAACTGTAAATGCTCGCTTTGTAGCTTGGCCTGTGAGCTACAACGCTCATATTAACTGTTTATCGCTAGCTAGCATTTATGCAGCAAAAATTATTACTAAGGCTCCCTCACAGCTGTCGACCACTTCCAGTTAACGTTAACTTATTGTTAGTATGGTGCACGTCATCTATAAACTACCAACTTTTCACAAAATTTTCTGACTTCTATTTCATATTCATTACTCAAATTTTCAGCAAATTGAGACGTAGAATCGACAGATCTCAATGTGGTGAAGAAATTCTACGTCTCATATTCAAATTTGGTGATGAATTGGTCCAGAAATAGATATTTAACCTAGCGGTATTTTACATGGGCGCTAGGATATTTGGCCATAGGGGTGGCCGCTGAGATGTATCTTGATTTTTGTATGTAACTCTTATCCGTATATAATATCCGGAGGCAGTTTGGACCTTTAACCTCCCACTCCAGTGATAAAACGCATGAAATCGGTATTTAACGTATCTGGAATTTGGGTTTAACTACATTAATTGCACGTTAAATAATAAAACCTTCACTCTTCAATTTGGCCAGCTGGAAGTTTTTAGATGAAGTGCACCATAGGTTTTTCACTGATTTGTTCATAACATTATTATTATCCCGATTTACGTATCCGGATAATAAATGCCATTGTGTCACAGGTTTCAGCCCAACAAAATCTCAGCGCCAAAATCATGTTGGCACGGTCCATGACTCGGTGGTTTGGCACGTCCACCCGCTTGCAAGGCGTGGTGGTGGGGCATATCGTCAAGGTAACGAGCCATCCGCAAGCAGAGCGACTGAACATCTGTGATGTCGCAATTGCAGTCGGCGCCGACCCGGTCCAAATCATCTGCGGCGCCCCCAACGTGCGCGAAGGCATGAAGGTTCCTGTGGCGACAGTCGGGACCAAGTTGACTTTCCGAGTGCCTAACCCCGAGGATGCAGGGGGTGCTTTGGTGGACAAGATGGTCAAGATCAAAAGGTCCAAGTTGCGTGGCGAAGTCTCGAACGGCATGATTTGTTCCGAGGAAGAAATCGGCGTCGGCGAAGACAGCAGCGGCATCATGGAGTTGTCGTCAGCGTCCATCGTGGGCACACCTTTTGCCGAGTACTTGGCAGAGCTAGAGAAGTTACACGTCATCCAAGACCAACTCCACCACGATTGATAGATTAGTCGACCTTAACGTCATTAGACTTCATGTCAATCTACGACCATAGCAAGTGTAGCCCCAGCTCATGCGTCGTCGTGTGGCCTTCATGAGGATGCCATTGCATCATGCTAATGTGCGACTACACTTTGCGGTCAAACGTTTTCCCCGTGATTGTCTTCTTGGAGGTCTTGGCCGGATCTTTCGCTGGCTGGGCTCGGTTCAGCACTACATAGACAACGTGAACGTCTTGGGTTTAGTATGGGTACACGACGACAATGGGGATGAGTACACGACGATGGTGATTACCTTGCAAGAGCAAGTCCACGCGTTTGCGCATGCGAATATGCAGGTATGTTTTGGACGCTTTGATATGGTAATGCAAGTAGTTGCGGAAGCCTTGGAGCAACGTGCACGCGTTTTCACGCTTCGCCTCCGAGTCAATGTGGCTCTTAAAGATAGCTACATTGCCATTGAGATATACAACGATACATGCGAGCGACGACGTACCAAAGCTGAGGTAGCCGACGTGGTCGGGGCTCGTGTGCAGGCCAGACGCGGCGCGCAGCTCAAGCGGAGGGTCCTTTCCAAAGCTCACGGGCGGCGCATTGTTGACATGTCGACGGGCTTCAGCGAATTCCTATGTCCCAGTAAGTCATGCTTGGGAATTTGTGGTATAGCAAGGGTTGGAGTACTTGGAGAAAGACGCGCGCAATGGCCTGGTCCGTTCGGTCTTGAAAGGCCACGGAAAACACAATGACAATACGGTCTTCCTGCGGGAGGACGTAGATGGTCTCTTGGCGTCGGAAAGGGATTTGGATCGGGCTCAGCACCTTGGCTTGGCCGGCATGCAGCGCGAGGAAGCAACTACGGTAGCAACAACTCAGCAACGAATAGTCGTTAAACATAGAGCACGCACTGGTTTAATGGCGCGCTCAGAATGTTTCGCTTGAGGGACGCAATGCGATGCACGACGTTGGCTATTCAAACAGTGGGAACGCGTGGTCATGACCAAGCGTGTACTGTACCGGCATCCTGGGGCGAGATGGTGTCGACGTTCGCGACCAACGTCAGCTCAAACCCAGGCTTGGGCGTCGTGATTTGGAATTCAGGATACACCTTGGCCAGCATGTTAGCCGCGCCAAACCTGTCCATTACCCATGAATCCACCATACTCGGACTTGATGTGCACGAGACGTACTTTTGGAGCTCGATGTACGGGCGATAGGCCATCGACACAGCCAACGTCGTGCCTTGAATAGAAATGTCGTATTGCACATCTACGAATGCGCGTTGTGAATCACATGAGCCGCCAGGACGTGTCAACGACGATACCGTCAAAGTCACACAAGCGAATCTCCAGGGGTTCCACCGGTCGCGGCGCCCTATTCCATGATGAGATCACACATGTGTGACGCCTCCCCGTCAGTCTTACGTCTCGCCCAACCGGCCCAGGAGTACTTCTTGGACGATCTTGCTCTCGCTCTCAAGGAAGATCATCGCAGCCTTTTTTGGTCACGTGGATTGTTGGAATCGCTTTCCGGATATATCCGGATACAGACCAAACTCTGCGGTCGAAAACACTTGCCCATTATAAATGCTCTCATTTGAGAGTATTAGATTCACATAGCATACAAATATCAAGTTTATTCCATTGAGAGTGATTTGAGAGTGTACTTCGATCGCAGATTACGTCGAACCGGATACGTCGAGATTGCATATATAAAAGCGAAGTTCGAAGTTCTACGTCCAATTCAAAACGTTGAACTTCGTAAATAGCTCGTGAAATTGTATTACCTTGCAGAATGTATGCCGAATGTCCCAATACTATTGCCGCCGCGTACATTGGCGTAAGACAGGCGTCTGAAGGTCCGACTGCGCAGGAGGACGAGAGGCGAAGGCGCAGCGATAGAGTCTGGTCATGCCCAAGCAGACAGTGACGCCCTTTGGCAGGGTGCAAAGCCCCGAAGAGAGGGAGACCGCCATGACCGCCGCCGCAGCACCCCGGCGGATCGAGTCGTCGCGAAAGCACACGACATTTGCCACACCAAGAGGTGACCTCACCCCACATCATGCAGGTCCTGGCATTTGCATGCACACCCCTATTAGCGAGAAAGACGAGTATGTGTTCCAAGTGCGCTGCAAAGCCATGGAAGAAGTGAACGTGATCCTCAGCCACGACGACAGTGACTCGACGATGAAAGCACGGCAAGCAGCAGCATGCGACTCGATGAAGCAGTTCTTTTGGCGGACAGCGTCGACAAAGGAGAGCACCCTCATGACAATGTTCAACTTCTTCCACAACTCCAGGACCGAGGAATCGTACCAACTAGACGCGAGCCAGCAGTCCATCAACCAATCGCAGGTGGTGCTGTTCCTGCTGATCGTGTCTCGCGTGGCGATGGCCGTGTGGTGGTTCCACACCAAGAACGACGCGCCCCTTGTGGGCATGGAGCTCATCGCCGACAAATATGCAGATCCGTTCCATTGGATGTTCCTCCCGTTCGGGCTCGTGGCGGTGCTGCCGTTCCGGTGCTTCAACTCGTGGGGCAAGACCAAGTTGATTGCGTACTGGATCCGTCGGTACTGGAAGCACATTGTGACTGTCATCTTGATGCTGTTCTGCGTCGGGTACTTGATCTACTACAAGATGGTGCACCGGGCCATGGCGGACGACTTCCAACGCCGTCATAGCCAGACCACGTGTGGCCAAGACGCGCCGAGCTCGCTCAATGGGGTTGCGACAATGTTCGACCTCGTCACAGAGTCCATCTCGGGCCTGCAAGACCATCTGTACAACATGTTTCTCATCAACGTGATCGCCACGTCGTTGGTACTGTGTCTCACGCTCAAGCTGGACTTTCCGCAGGTACGTTAGTTGCATCCAACTTGTATGCTGTATGGGGGGAGGGGGATTCTCATGTGTATTATGTGGGGGGGATGGTGGTGTAGGCGGTGCTGGTGCTGGGCAGTTCGTTTCTGTTTTACTTGTTGGACTGGGCGTTGGACGCCCCCGTCAACCACGTGTACCGGGCGTGCAATTACTTTGTGTTTGCGTTTGCCATCGTGTTGCCCATCGTGACGGGGCTCACGGCGTTTTACTTCATCGATCGAGATGCCCGCATGGCGTTCTTTTCCAAGGTCGACGCCGAGCGGGTGAACACGGCGCTCAAGCATGGCGTGACCGTGAATCGTCTGCAGTACCAAACCCTGGGCCGCGTCGGGCCGTTCGAAGAGCAATTGCTGCTCGAGGTACACACATATAATACCTCTCTGTGTTTTCTCATATTGATTCGTTGCTGGGGTAGTTGCTGGCCAAGACCCCTGAAAACGCGCTTATCCACAACGTGTCGATTCCATTCGAGGACTTGACGCTGCATGAACTCATGACTGAACATGCCAAAGGCGACGTCGTGCGTGGCGAGTACACTGGCCTTCGTGTAGCTATCAAACGGTATCCACACACTATATACTATATATATATATATATATATACATTTATCCATGATACAATACATTTATATATATATGATTATAATAAAATATTTGTTCAATATATATATATATATATATAAAATAATAATAAAATATGTGTTCAATATATATGTATATATCATTATAATACAATATTTGTTCAACTTTTATACATACATATATATCATTATAATAAAATATTTATTCAATATATATATATATATCATTATAATAAAATATGTATTCGATATATATATATCATTATAATAAAAACATATTTGTGTTTGTGTGGTGGTAGGTTGAGTGTGTTGACGCGGGAAACGGTGGTGGAATTCAAAGCGCACGTCGAGTTGCTGGCGTGTCTTCGGCATCCGAACGTCGTGCAGTTCATCGGCGCGAGCTTTGACGCGCTCTTGAATCTGTGCGTGGTGATGGAGTACATGGAGAAGGGCGACGTGTACACCCTTCTGCGGACGCCCATGGCTCTCGAGTGGAACGACCCGCTGCTGCAGATCGCCATCGACGCCGCCCAGGGCATCGCGTACCTCCACCACAGCAACGTGATCCACCGAGACTTGAAGAGCGAGAACCTCCTATGCACGGCCACATATGCGTGCAAAGTGTCGGACTTTGGCGAGTCCAAGCAAGTGCAGACGCAAGAGTGCCTCGAGACGATGGTCGGTACGCCGTACTGGCTCGCCCCAGAGATTTTGAGGGAGACGCCGTACCAGAACAAGGTGGACTGCTACAGCTTTGGCATTGTGCTGATTGAACTCGAGTCGCGGCGGGACCCGTACTTTGACTGCGACGACATGAGCACGATTGACATCATGATGCAAGTGGCCATGGGCACATTGCGTCCGACGATCCCGGCGTCGTGTCCGCCGCGGCGCCGCGCACTGATCGACCAGTGCTTGGCCGACACGCCCCAGGACCGGCCGTCCATGGTGACCATCTTGAAGGCGCTGCAGACAGACATTCGCGACGAAGTGCTGGGGGTGAATTTCTCCGACCCGCAGCAGAATCGGCGCCAGTTGCTGCAAAAGCACCAAATGCTGAATCGAAGGGGGTTGCACGAAGTGCTCGCGACGACCGACCAACACTCATAGTAGACAGGCCTCATATAAAAAATCGTAATTATTGTGAATTCGCTATAAACTTCCAAAATTCGCCTGGTTTGTCGAATCAATATTGAATCACGCTGGAGTTCTGATTGGTTGAATTTACGTGTCCTTTCTGCAAGAGCCAATCAAATCCACTCAAAAATGGATTAGCCAATAGCGTCGATTCGTGATTCGATTTGGCGGCGAGATTCGACGTGGTCTGGAAATTCGTATCGAATCCACAATATTTTCTCGCTTATATATTATAGCATCATTCTAACTTCGGACGGAATTCGAAATCGACCTACAATCGCCCCGGACTCTGCGTCAACCGACTCGATGTACACGGACGCGGCGTCGCCCACATGCAGTTGGTGCTGCATTGCGCTGTCGGGGAGAGGAGGGGCCCCATGGGGCGGCACGGCGACGGCGGCGACATGCGACGGCGAGATGCTCACGTACACGGTGTGTGGGGTGACGTTGTTGATCCAGCCATCGACATAGTGTCCAATTGGAACCACGGCATTGTCAAGCAAGGAGGAATATATCCACTCGCGACAGGCCACGTACTGCGCCGTGCGGTGCTGAGCCAGGGCCAAAGCGTCCGCCGAAAGCGCTTTCACGAGCACGCGGTACAGCACAGCCAAGTACAAGACGTCCACGGCGGCGTAATGCATCAATTGGGCGGACAGCGGGCGCTGCGTCCACGTCGACGTCGTCATGGCCGCCTTCACATGGTGTTTGTCAGGTTCTTCAATCGACAGACACTGCCACAGCAAGTCCCCAAACGCAATGCACTCGTGGTTGGCGTTTCCCAGCGGAATCACGTGTGTACTCGACACCTAATAATAAACTATCGACCCTTCAACTTTGTCTGTTGACTTACCTGCATGTACTTGGCCCCTTGCTTGGCTTTCTTGAGCCCCCGTTGGCGTTGACGCTCTGCGTGGCCCACCTACCAAGCATGGGTAGTTAGTTACTGTATCCCCCGTCTTGCCAATCCAGAAACGAATGATATTTTGGAGTTTATTTATTATTTATCATATACAACCACATACTACTTTTTTTAAATACCATTTGAAGAACGATATTTCTGTTTTTTATTAAGTCGATTCGAAGTTCTGCTCTTTCGATTTTCCCCGCTCCAATACACGACCAAATCAATCGACCGACCAATCCAAAGCCAGAAAACACTTTCAAGTGGCCAATCAAACTCCAGCAATCATCGACGTAGGGTGTGCCTTCAAATAGTGCGAATGGCTTCAACATTCAGTACAAAAAACTCGACCCATGGATTTGGTAATATATATAAATATCCACCTGAAAGCACAATACATCTACCTATTGTCGATTTGATACAAATTTGGGGAGGGGGTGCAATCGAGTCGCGCCGACCAAACCGATCCACAATCGATCTGATTGGTTGAATTTCATTGAGAAGGTTTTGATTGGCTAATAATTTTAAGCTCATCTGAGGTAGCCAATCAAATCGATTTAACTTCCAACGAGAAACCACGCCACAACACAATGAAATCTCACTCGAAAGCACAAAATACCTGGGTATCAAACACGTTGGTCAAGGCGATGCCAAACTGATGGTACAGCGCGTCGCTGTCCTTGCGACAGTCGTGCAGGACTTTGAGCGTCGTCGGGTCCTCCAACAGCGGCTTGAGCACGTCCATCAAGGCTGGATTTGTGTAAATGTCAAACAGGGATACGTGGCAGCCCACGGCAACCGCCACGAGGCAAATGGGTCCGTGCCGACCGAGCGCCACTCCTTCGCAGTCGACGCCAACGACGCCGAGGCGGACGGCGGATGCCACGACGCGGCGCGCTTCGGTTTCGTCGCTAGTGATGGTCGAAATGTGCAGTCCATGTGTGCGTTCACGAAATACAACGTCCCCAGTCATGGTAAAGCATTGGGAATGCGGCGCTCGGCGGCGCAGGATGCACGCCGTCAACGCGTCGGGGTCGTACTGCGACTCGGCCGAAGTGCCAAAGGACACGCTATGAAGCAAGAGCGACGGCGACGGCTGGAGCTGCTGCCACTGCCGCACGAGCACGCACACGCGGACCATTTCGTTGCGGAGGACACGCTGCGAGTCGCGGTTCAAGTACGAGCCCAGGTTTCGACCAGTTTCGATGGGATCTTCCAAGTACAAAAGTGGCTGGTTGTGACATGTCTTGGGTTTGGTCAAGTCGTGGCGACGGAGACTCGCAATCGCAGTTGCGTACGGGAAGTCGCTGGCCCAAAACACGAAAAAGTCGACAAGGAGCTCCGACACCGGAGGCAGTTGGGTCTGTAAAGCAGACGGCGGTACGGCGTCATCAAACGCGCGGGCGATGGCGCCGTGGATGGCGGACACGTCCAGCGCGTCGGTGTACGCGACGTCCACAAACGGCACAACGCGTCGGGATTGAAGCCAGTGGATCACCAGCAGCACCATCGAGTAGCTCGACAGCATGTGCGACGTCCCCACGAGCGCTCGCGCTTTGGCCCAGAGGCGAATGCACTGGCAGAGCGGCCTGAGCACGGGAAATCGCGCCAAATACGCCTCGAGGAGCGCCGTGTTCCACAGCGCAGCCATGTTGTTGACACACAGGTCCACGCGCAGGTGGCTGTCGGCGTCTCTGGTCTTGATCACGGGGATTCGAGCGTGGCGAACCACGACGGCATCCGGGGCTGGAAAGTAGAGCGCCAAGTGGCCGTGCATGTCGGCCGCCAAATCGGCCGAGTCGGCGCCGCGGACGTCGCAGGATGGCACGAGCACACACAGGTCGACGTCGTCGTTGGGTTGGCACAGGTTTGTCTTGGACGACCCAAAGAGGTGGACGCTGGCGTCCGGCCACGCCCGCTGCAAGGCGGCTTCCATGGTGTGTCGAATGCGTTCCCTCGTGTCGGCGGTGGACACGTCTGTGAGCTCGCTGGGCCACCACGGAGTCAACGAGGACGACGTCCTCTTGAGTTCCTGACATACGTACGCGTACTGATTGACCAAGTGTCGGCCTTGCCCTGTGACCAAGGCGTGCTCGAGCAACAACCACTTCAACGGGGAAAAGTTGTGCAGCAATGTTTGAAGGGGGGCGTCCAGTTCATTCGCAATCCACGGAAGCACGAATTGGTGCAGGATGAAGTACAGGGACTGCGAGGACAAGGGGACAGGGTTGTCCGCGCAAGTATTCAGAAACGTGGCTGCCGTGGAGGCATCGGCATTCAATATGGCCAGAAGCGCCGGGGTTTTGAGCAACGTGGACAACTCGTACTGAGGAGGATGGCTCCAGCGCTTCATGTAGTGTGCAGCTGCCCGTCCTTGTTGCTTCCGAAGCAAGCTGGACAGGAATAGGACCTGCGTTGCAGGCGACTCCACCAGTCGATTTGCAGAATCCCAATCTTCGCTCCGGTTGCTTTCAAGAAGCGGTTGCATCTGCCGAAGCCGTTGCTCCTCAGTTAAAGCACCCGCTAGAGCCTTCTTAGCCAGTCGTTCTGCCTTAGACACGCACTTGCGCCGCTTCTTCACGCTTTCACCACCTAACGTGAGCTCGTCCATCACGCACTTTTCGTGTCCGGATATACTACGTAGTACTACTCGTAGTATTAACGTTATAACCGGTACTACGTACTTCGAACGAGGGAATTAATCGAGCACAAACAGAGCTGAGACATCTGATTGGCTAATACTCCGGAGTACTACGTAGTATCCACTTTGCCCATTTGTACTTTCGGAACGGAGAAATGTCGCATTTGTACTTATCCAACGGATTAACTCACTCTTTACGAGTACTATTACTGTACTGTACCAGTACTCCGTTTTGATTACCTGCGCTACCAATCACTCAGCATTAGGGATTTGCTCCGAATTTTCGTGGAACCCTATCTTCTATACAAAGACGAAAAGGTCCTAATCCCAACCCAACTGTCAGAATTGTCATCCGGATAACCCGACTTCAACCGATCAATTGTTCTTTCTACAGTGTATCCCAACTAACAGAACACAATGGGTATCCAGGTGCAGAGGATTACCTTTAGGAATGAATAGTCCGATGTTGTTGATATTGTACGATCTTAAAACCTTTCAAATACAATGCGGGGATATAAACAACGGCCAATAGAATTTGGCCTCGTTGGCCATGTCGCGTATAAAACTTGGTCATAATAAAATACCCTTTAAACTACGGCTACGTAGTATTATTAATAATATATGATATAATGTATGCAATATTATGATTCGACATTGAATGACGATGAATATATAATTCGGCCGAGCTGACGTATGTGATTGATCGAGTGATATCTGACCATCCAATCAAACGCGTTCGTTTGAGTTTGACACATTAACGTTGTAAGTTCACCGCAGCGGCATGCACGATGCGCCGAGCAGTCTCCCCGTACTTTGCGGCTCCTTGATGTTCTACTTCCTGTGGCTCACGGCGGCCAGCGCCTCGTTTATCCCCCTCCCGAACACAACATCCGTGACGTGTCCCCGCTTGTCCTTATTGGATGCCCGAAGTGCAATGGCAACGGAGCCCGAGTTATACAGCACAACCTCACAATGGTGGAAGCAACCTGGAGCTACTGCGACGTCGTTTGACATTGCAATGGAGTCACGAACGTCCTCCTATGTTTGTCCGAACACTTCAAAGCCTGACCAGTCCACGAAGAAGAAAAAGAAGAAATCCAAGTCCGCCGATAAGCACATAGCTCTCAAGCTGCTCCTCTTCGGCATGGTCGTGATTGTGCTCACGACACTATTCTAGCTGGGGCCTTCTCAAAGGCATGCTATATATTTAAATAGACGAGGATAACGTATGACTGATACTTTCCTCCTGTTTGTACATTCATGTTGGCATGCTAGTCAGTACCTGTTCCGCTCGTTGCCATGACAACGCGTTTGCCAGATAAAGCAATCGCATCTGGCACACACCAGCGCATGAAACAACCCCTCGAACTGACACGATGCCCGCATATGACGCAGCTGCAGCTGCCAGGCCTCTGTCTCGATCCTACACACATTAGCAAGTCCATCCCACCACTGGGCTCGGCAAAATGGCTCTAGGACGAAAAGCTGGCGACTACCTCACCCCAAGTCTTGGAGTGCCGCCGTGGCGTCGGGGGAATTCGTTCACGTGGTTCATTTTCCAATCCGTGCTGTTCCATCCACTCAAAATATAGTCCACGGCCAGCTTCCTCATCGCAACCTCCATTTGCACTCACTTTTATCTGTACGTCACGACACCTGTGATAGAAGTGGACATGATTGCATTGCCAAGGCAGTGACCACAGACGTGACCATCCATGAGTACTTCCGGCTGCAGCACCGCGAAGTTGCACAGACGGCGCCATCCTTGTCGGAGTGGATTTGCGAGTGAGACTTTTCTAGTCCTGTCGTGTGACCGAGGAATTGTACCTCTCCACGCTGTACTTTGTGTCGCCCAAGCCCTTTGCCACAGCTTGTTTTTGTATGCGGATACCCTGACAATTGTGGCCACCGAAACCCTTCCACCCAAGTCCGGACGAATTTTATTGCAAATTGTTGCGGACACACTCCAAGCTCAAGTGGTCCGGTGGTTAGTATGTGTCTAGCACATTGTGACGGCCCTGAATGCTCTTGTCGTTTCGGAGCTCGCCGCCGTCATCTCACACGACATGTTGCGAATGGCAGGCCGACTACGACCCAGAATCGTTGGCCCAGCTCGTACCGTTTGCTTCGACTATGACAACGCAATGCAGAACCCTCGACGCCACCACTGTGCCAATATTCGTTGAACACAAAACACGCTGCGTTAGAAATCGGAAAACTCGCGGTCCATCGCGGCCGATATGGATTTATGTGTTGCTTTTGTTGCTTTGTCAAGCGGTGTAAAGTTGCCAGTGTCGCCAGCCATGCGCAAGGGGGGGTGGATGGGGGCTTGTATTCGCAGCGCCTCCACCATCTGCCAGTCAACGTCCCCAAACCACGCGTGACGCTTGATTTTGACGGGGTCGACCAGGCGCTTGGCCAGGTCCGGCTGAAGCAGCTGACGGATCAAGTCTAACTAGCTGATAAGATAACAAGGATGCGTGTGTACGCACCTTTGGCGTGCGGCGTGAACCGATCGCCAAACGTGAGTTTGCCCTGCACGACCCGCGTGTACAGTTCGTACGGCGTGTCGCTGGGTGACCGATAGAACGGTGTGCGCCCCATGAGCAGTTCGAACACGACACATCCAAAGGCCCACCAGTCCACGGCTTGGGTGTAGCTGCGGTCTTTCTTGCGAAGTTGCTCTGGAGCGAGGTACTGGGGGGTGCCAACGGACGTAGTGCATCGGCCGTTGTCTTCGGGATTGCCCACGTACTTGGCAAACCCGCAGTCGATGACACGGATGTGGCCGTGCGCGTCCAGCACGATGTTTTCTGGTTTGAGGTCGCGGTAGATGTAGCCTTCGCGGTGCATGAATTCGAGCACGAGGACGAGCTCCGCGGCAAAGAACTTGGCTTCGTGGTCGTAGAACCGATGGAACTCGTGTAGCCTGGCCACATCGTTTCAGCATTAGTATATTCAACGATTGACAAAATGTGGACGTGTTACCATTTGAAGAGGTCGCCACCAGGGACGTACTCGAGCACAAAGTGGAGCTGGTCACTCGTTTGAAACTTGGCATAGCACTTGATGAGAAACGGATGGCGAAGGCTCTCCATGGTTTGCTTTTCGCATTGGACGTGCTTCAGCATGTTGCGATCGACGACGTCGGCTTTCCACATCGACTTGATCGCAAAGTACTGCCGGGAGCCCTTGTATTGCGCAACGTACACGTGCCCCAGCATCCCCGTGCCGATTAAGGTCTTGACGTCAAAGTCCCTTAACGACAGCGCTTTCTTAGCTTTCAACGAAGTGCCTGGTCATAATGTCAAGTACGACAACACATTGGACCGGATTATACCGATCCACTCGATAGGAGCGTAACCCTCATCTTGCATTGCTGACAGCACGTACAGATTCAGCCGTCTCGTGGAGCCACCCCCACCCATGGTGCATAACGGTAGCGGCAGAAATGACTAGCAGTTTCAAGTCCTGTGTAACCGACAATAATGGAACCGTCACCGCGCTGGAGAATACAAGATGGTAAATCGTTTTATATATATATTCAACGGATGCCGCCCACTGGGCAAACCACACGCACTCTAAACAATGGACACTTGATATTTAGGTTACTCTGCTCTTGTCATGTGGCATATTTGTAAAGCCACCATGGCAGTCGTTCGTGCTTCGCTACTCGCTGTGGGGCTGGTAGCTGACGCAGCCAGTGTTCGCAGAGCTTGCACGAGTCGCGCAGGTACCTTCTGCGGTTCATTTCTAGACGCCAGCGCTGCTTTGAGGCCTTGGATACATCGCAGGCGAACGGCAGAATTGTACCCTCCACCCACCACCACATTCACGAGAGAACTACGTACACACAGCCTGTCAAAGCGGCAACAATAAATACATGTATATTTATTTATATACCTGAGTGCAGGGGACGGCAGGCCGACACGAGGAAGCAGTGCATTGCATGCCAAATCACCATACAACTGCAGAAGACGAAGACAACCCATCGTTCAGGAATGAATACGTCCAAGTACTATTATGTACATACCTGGCACAGGATGGAGATGCAGCGAGAGGCCGAGTCGACACACGTTTGCGCGTCTTGATCATGTGACGAATGGGTACACAGGTCCACCAGTCGTGGAAGGCACTGCACAAACACAGGCAGGTGTTGCGCATACAATGCAAGGGTGGGATCGGGGGAGGACGATGCCGCCTCTTCCTTGGTCATCGCAATATACTGGTCGTACAGCAGCGCATACATGGCCTCGAGCAGGTCCCCTGTGGGACCCACCAGCGCATGGTTGTCGACAGTTAGCACCGCCTGCGACAGGATGGAAGGCAACCCCAAGGCGAGCAAGGCGGCGACGGGGACTTCGTGAGAAGTCACCACGAGCACAACGAGTTTGGTCGTGCTGGGGCTCATGGTGTGACTCACGAGGTTCAACACCGGACCGATTAGGTCGAGCCGGTGCAGGATGCTCGCGAACGCCACGTCGCGGAGGACGATGCTGTAGAGCAACTCGACGGCGAATCGGCGTGCGCTGTCGTTGGTGCTGCTGTGCAAGAGGCCGTGAAACGTGGGCAGTAAGTGATGCACGACGAACTCGTCGACGTACGGCGCTGGGGCAAACATGTCGAGGGCACTGGATATCACACGAATGCCATCGACCAACACGTCTGGGCTAGACGTGTCTGGCAGCACCACCTGGGCCACTTGGACGAGCGCCGACTGGAACCACACTTGGTTCAACGCAACCACGTCGCAGACAATGTCTTGGTTGGACAAGACAGCGAGAAGCGCTTTGATCGCGGACGAAGTGGCGTGGGGAGTTTGCACAACGTTGGCCAGACCGTCTACAAATCCCTCGTACTCGTGGTTGGCATTGTCCAGCAACGTGTCGACAAGCCCCTGGCGACAGGCTGGGTAGTGCAGCAACTTGCCAAGCAACGCGTCGAACAACGGCAGCACGTCGGCCCGTTTGCTGAGCGACGCCGTCACTTCCAACGCTATGCGGACACTTAGCGTCACGACTTGGTGGGCAGATTGCAACGCGTACGATGTCGTCGCGGCACTTGCGTGGGGGTGTCTGGCAGACAGAATTGAGTCCACGGCATGCAACAGGTCCGAGTTGACAAAGCACACTGCAAAGTCGCGACTGAGTTGCAGGCCAAAGTACACCAACAAGAGCAGTTTTCCTTGCACGAGGTTTGTGAGCTTGGCCTCGCCCTCTTTGAATCGTCCTCCAGCCGGGCTGTCCGCCCCACCAATGCTGCTGTCTTCTTCGTGTTCTCGCCGTCTCAACACCTGGCTTAACTGGTCGAACGAATCGGGGATGCAGATGGAAGCTAAAAACGCCTGGGTGTCTTGGGCCGCGTGCTGCAGCGTCACGTTCAGCACGTTCAACGACGCGATGGCCCACCGGTAGAAGTGGTGGCTTCCCCGGGCGAGCCACAAGTGGTCCCACACAATCGACAAGTTCCTAGCCACGAGCCCGAAGACCGCGTCGTTGCCACCCAAGTTGTGGTGATTTAGCACCTGCGACAGCGTATGCTTGAGCACCTGCGATAGCGTGAGCATTGCGGCCATTTGGAGGTTGGGAGGCGATGCGTTTCGGAGACTCTTTTCGATGAGCGCCAAGGCGACCGCGGGGGTGACAAACGGGTCCACGACCCCGACGTCCGAGTCGTCGGAGGAATGCGTCAGGATGTTGCCCACAGTTTGAACCGCATAGTGCCGCACAATAACGTCGTCGGCTTGCAAGACCCGCACGAGACTCTGCACCAGCGCACAACTTAGCGGCTGGTGCTGTGTGACACTGTAGAACGCCAGCTCCCCCATGCACGCCACGACCCGCCGCGTGATTTGGACGTTTTCCACGTCCATCGCTTGGATCAAGATCGGGGCGAGGGAAGCCACGACGTCCGGCGCGATGAACGTGGCGTACCGAACCACGTAGCCCAGCACGAGCCCCAGCCGAGACGACAGCGCCGACGACGTCGATTTCTCCAGCAACTTTCCCAGCAACGTCATCAGCGACGAGTTGACAATGATGTTGGCCACCTGCAGATAGATGATACGCATGAGAAATACGATATGTATCGAGAAATATAAAGTTTCAAGACCTTGGACGACGTGGAAATGGAAAAGAGGTACGCGAGGGCGTTGTGTTTGTCCGACACTGTGACATCGTCGCGTCGAAGATAGTGATACAATTGCTCCAGCTTGGCTTCGATGTCCGCTTGGGTGACCAGGGACGCCACTGGCACGACGGCGAACGGCACGAGGGTTTCGTTGATGCGAGGGACGGCCACGGCCTCGATGTCTGCGCATGCGACAATGGGCTGAACGACACCGTCCAAAGTCGTAAAGATCCGGTGGGGGGCGGGTTTGGGTGTCGACAGCTTGACTGGTTGGTGTGGACGTGCCAAGTTGCGATGGGGTGGTGGCGCCGTCTTGGGCGGCGGTAGGGGGGACAGCTGCTGCTGCTTGTCGGGATGTCGCGCGGACGTCCCATCGTTGTTGGGCGGTGGAAGGTCGGGTTGGCGGGCAAGAGGCGGCGCAGTGGCCGGCCGCGTCCGGATCATACTATCGCCCCCGTCGTCATTCGAGCACGTACTGTTGCTATCTTGCGATACTTGGGGCGACTGGTCTTGATCACAGATAGGACTGGATTGAGGTAGTCTACATATCCCATCAACGACACAAATGAACCAAGATATATATATATATATGTTGTACATACCGCGTAGGGTATCGTTTCATAAACAATGGTTGCGGTGGAAACGCTGGCAGGGGACTGCTGCTGGTCTTATGACTAGTCTTATCCCAAAACGGATGCCCCAGAATGTCATCCCTAGGCAGAGTCGGATACTACAAATTACTGGTCCAAGCCGTCTTCAATGCAACAATGTACGCACCATGAGATTCGCTGGGCGGGGTCTTTTACTAGCAGGCGATGGAGCAAATCGCACAAGTCACGCGACATGTCGACATGTGCTGGGGGCGGGATTGCCACGGCCTTTGTTTGAATCTACACAAAGACGACCACCTTATAAGACCAGAGATAAAACCATAGATAAGGACTATAACACCCCATAGATAGATAGATACGTAGTCGACGACAGACGGACCATGCTTCTCAGGTCCATAAACCCCCCGACGCTCGAGAACGGCTGGGACCCCGTGCGCAGCTCGTACAGGACACACCCCTAGGACGACCGCCCATCGTTCAAACGACGAAACGTCACGAGACGTACGAGAGCCCAAAAGTCGGACGCGAAGCTATGCACGGGGTGCTGCTCAAACAATTCCGGGGCCATGTAATGGGGCGACCCCGGGGCCAGTTTGTCGACCTAGTTGTAATGTCATTTAGAAGGTCATTCAACGCGGTGGAATCGACGGTACTTTCAGAACGCTTTCGTCGGTTGGGATTTTGCGTGCCAAGCCAAGGTCCGACAGCTATGTACATATTGATGATCATGGGACGATGGTTGGAGGAGGTGGTGGTGGTGGTGAATTGTATGACGGTGCATCGTTACTTTGAGTCCGCCGTACTCGTCGATGAGGACGTTCGCGGGTTTCAAGTCGCAGTAGATCACGCCATTCGAGTGCAGGTACTGCAGCCCCATCAACATGTCGTACCCAAAGCTCTGTGCATTATTGTCGCCTGGTCAGTCACACACCCGACGCCAAGGATGGACGTACTTTAATGGTCGATTCTGGAAGCGTCTTGTCTTGGGTGATGAGGTTCAAGAGATCGCCGCCAATGCAGAACTCAAAGATGATCCAAATGTGGTTGGACGACTCGTACCAGTTGTGGAACTTGAGCACGTACGGGCTGCTAAAAGTGCGCAGGAACTGCACCTCGTTCAGGATCTTGTTCATTCGATCCTTCGCCGTGCTCTTCACGGCCATGTACTCAATGCTGCGCTTCCGGCGCGCCTTGTACACATATGAGTGCTGTCCGCGCCCGATCTCGTCGTAGATGTTGTAGTTCTCCATGGGACCGCCGCCTTGACCGCCTCGCCAAGTTGTGCAACATGCACTTGTATCTTTCTGTGGAATCCGGATACATCGTCCGGTTACACTTTCATAGTGTTGGCTTTTCCCGCCTGTTGCATTTTGCCACTCAACTACTTGTATCGGGGCAACATGACCAGTCGACAATCGTACGAACTGCGCTCGAGATCAGGCACTCCGTTCGACACACCGCCGCCGAAGTCAGGGAGATGGATGGCGCAGACGCCGCAAGAGACCGAGGACGATGGAGACCGTGATGGGGCGACCTCTACCCACATCCATCCGACCGAAGGGACAAGCGAGACGCCCACGAGTTCCACGTTTACCGGTGACTCGGCTGCGTTCCGCGACGACAGCGAGTTCACGACTGAGTACAGCGACGACAGCGACGACAATCAAGTGCAGTTTATCAAGCACAACAAGCCTCGCTTTGGGAAACGCGTCCACGCCGTCGCGGTGCGTGGAGCAGCCAGTGGTTGACTTGTTGCTGACTAGTTGAACTAGGTGTCTGCTTTTCGCATGCTCTTGGAGGTAGTCAACTTGACGTGGTTCTTGCTTCCGTTCATCTGCCTCGTTGTGGCGCTGGTGCTTCCCCGGTAGACGACATACTGTATCAATCATTCGATCGACTTTGCCGTTAAAGACATTGCTGATCATAGGTACTTGATCGCGGCCATTCAGGCGACGCCGGCGTCGTTGGCTGCACCAGGACAAGGGCATGTAAACTCGATGAGCAGCATCCAAGCGCACATGGACGCAATGATCAAGGACATCGGCCACTTTAAAAAGTTCCAACACGAACATGAAGCCCGCATCGAAGAAGTGATGATTCTATACGACCAGACGACCAAGCAGCTCGATACGCTCGTGGACACGACGAGGTCGGCGACGTCCGGCGGCAACAACGGAGCGGTGCTGGAGCACGTGACAGACATGATTCAAACGGCGCTCAAGAAATCCATTCGCGACCTGGTAGACACACCATCATCGTCCACTTTTGTTTCATGGCGCGTTGGATGATTAGAAATCCGAGTACAAGGCGGCGCTGCAGCCGTTGGAAGCCAGTTTGCGTCAAATATCGACCCAAGCGACGTTGTTGGAGAGCGACGTCAAGACGCACAAGGCCCGACTGACCGTACGACACTACAGTTTGACCATCCTAGGTCATCTAACGTGGAGGCGTCTGTAGGACGTGGAAGACTTGGTCGAAGGTACCAAGGCGCAACTACTAGACGCGACCAGCCCCCAGCTGCTGGAGCGCCAGATCGCGTCGATCGTGGCCACGGAACTGGTGGTCGTGCAAGCCAAAGTGTCGCGGGCGGTGGCCGAAGAGACGGCACGACTGCGCAACGCGACCCAGGGCGACCTCGAGCGACTCGTGGACCGAAAGGTCGCCGCGTGGACTGTACACACCAGCCGTCCAGACGACTCGACAACCCCCGGCACAGCAGCTCCATCGGGGCGGGTGGATTACGCGAGCTTTGCCAGCGGCGGCCGCGTCGTGCGCCATAAAACGTACGATCATCCACGTGAATATGATGTTGATGTACACTATGTGGACGGTAGCGATTTGGTGGGAGGTTCGTCTTGGGCGTCGGCAGTGCAGAACCTGTTTTTCGCCACGTCATCGTCGTCGACGTTCACGTCCAAGTCGTTGACCCCGTTCCCTCTTTGCTCGATCGTCGCTGGCCAGTCGTGCCAAAATAGCAAGCCCGAGACTGCCATCTCCGTACGTGCGCCCCCCTCCTCTCGTGTCCATCCCATGGATATTGGAGGATTGTTCCTATGGATATGTATGTAGCCGAATGTGGCCATTGGGCAATGCTGGGGCCTCGCGTCCAATTCAGGCAGTTTGTCTGTGAAATTGGCGCACCCGATCGTCGCCGACACTGTCGAGCTGTACCATATCGATCCATCAATTGCCCCAGACTTTTCGTCGGCCCCGAAACACTTTCAAGTGCTGGTAAGATACCAAACAACATTACGCTGGTTGAGTTGTAGTAACGTCGTCGCTTGTCTAGGGTTTGGTCGTGGACGGCACGGACGTTCGCCACGTGGATTTGGGATCGTTTACGTACCACGAGAACCACGAACCATTGCAGCGATTCCCATTGAATCACCACGTACGTACTATAACAACCTCTCGGTGGATGAGTTTGCATATATTTGAACCACATGTGTATAGGCTGCGGTTGTGCATGGAGTGACGCTGCGTGTCTTGTCGAATTACGGCAACGACAAGTACACGTGCCTGTATCGGTTCTCGGTGCACGGCGCTCGCAAGTAATCGCCAATATAAAACGCCCACGATTCCAATGATGTCCTATGTGTAGTTACTGCTGGAGGTGCTTCTCACACATTGCTTATAGTGTGACTGTACTGGTCGACAAATACCATTGCTCGTTTTACCAAAAATTTGGGCTTTTGTGCTCATTCGCCAAATCTATCGATCAATTGTTTGACTGACGCTTGGTATAAATCGTCCAGTGTCACACTAATTTCATTCACACACTAATTCAATGTTGAAATGGTCGAAGAATGGATTCGATTGGCTACTTGATTCGTGATCTGGGTTTTGATTGGTCAATCGATTGTCTGCCCCACTCGAATGTCAAATCGACTTGACAATATACAGGACTACAAGCGAACAGCGTCGAGCTCTCTAACAACTAGTTGGATCAATATCCGTGGCAGATGAAACTGAGCCACATGTGATAAAGTAATAAATATGGGGCTGTATATATTCACCGCCTGTGGTAGATTAATCAATAGTCCAGCGTGAGGAGACTCATGTTGTCTGGTAGTGACTTGGGGCTGATTTGGTGGGCGAGCAGGGTGCGCTTCATGCCGGCCATGGTTTGCTTGATCCGAGCCAGGTCCCGTCGGGTGTTGTACCGAATGATGTCTGCTGTCGGCACCTCCTTCTGCAGACACGGCGCTGGCCGCGTGGGTTTACCCAGCTGGGCGCAAATCAGTCCGTCGATGTCGCGGAGGACGCTGTGCAGGTCCGTTGCTGCCGTCGTCTGTTCGTGACTGTTGAGGATCCACTTGCGAACCTCCCGCATCAACCTCGCCGGCGCCGAGACGTGGTTGGACTTGACCGCGGGCTGGAACGCCTCGCCCACGACGTTGTCGATGATTTTGCTCAACTGGGCCATGCCTGCGTCGCGCAGGTCGATGCGGCGGGTATAAGCCTCTGCCGGAAACCGACTGCCGTTCGCGGGACGACATGGTGGGTCCAACGGGGCTAAAGCATCGACAGGATCCGCCTCGAGGGAACTGTCGCTCCACAGCAAGAGGGACGTGTTGGTTGATGGCGCCGGCACAATCGCTGGACACGATATCAACTCATACGAGGATTCCCACAGCACGAGCACGTCCGACCGCAGTTTAGACGGTGGGAGATGCGCCTTGTGTTTGTGGGTGGTATAATACTGACTTGGGTGGCCCAGCGCACAGCGAATGGCGCGGCTAAATTTTTTGTTCTTGAAGTGACTCCAGAGGTCGGCGGGGCGATGCGGCAGTCGGCGGCCTTGGTGGACGAGCGCAGTGTACGTCATGAGGACGCGGGGCCCAAAGATGCGGCCCATGGACGCTTCAAAGCAGCCGCGCTGCACCATCGACATGTTGACGCCCCCGCCGCGGATGTACAAGGCGATTTGGCGGGGCACGTGCTCGATCATGCTATCATCCGTGTCGTCGCCTCCGAGCTGTCGCCGTCGTCGCTGCTGCTGCTGCTGTTCCCACGTATAAAAGTCGTTCCACTTTTGACTCGTAAAGTCAAAGCTCTGTGCAAATCGAGTCACGAGGCGAAACTGAAGGCCAGAGATGTACACCCGCCCGGTGTAGCACATCTTGGCCATTTCACCGGCACTGGCCTTGCCCGAGTAGACATGCAGAAAGTCCTCGATCGAAGACGTCACTTCGCAGTCGTACTTGAGGTTTGTGGACGCCGCGCCCACCAGCTCCGCTCGGACGGGTTGGTTTCGCTTGCACTCGACCAGGTACCGCATCTTTTGGTCCGAGTGCTCCACGTTAAACGTGAAGCAAATGGTCCCTTCAAAGCTGGACGCAGGCTTGAAGCTGAATTCGAAGAACTTCATCATGTCCACGATCTCCTTGGCGCGGGGGATGCCTCGGATTTCCAACGGCAGCATGCCATCGGCTCCAACGTCGGACGACATGTTTGGTGGACGCAATCGAATGTGCCCGAACCTCCGAAGCAAGTGCACACTGGTATCCGGAATGTTGAAGCGCTACCAACCAGATTTTAAACTCTTAGCTCGGTTTCAGTATGTTGAATTGAATTGGGGTTTTAAATTACACTTGCTGCGATATCTTGTCGTGGGTTGTTCGATCCGGATAATCTGTTGACGCCATCGCCAATCAAAGCATGTGACTTGGCAAATGCCAATGCCCGAATCGGATTGGACAAAACATGAATGTTGACGCATGCCAAGGTTTTGCAGTAAAAATGGCATCATTGCGACGAACCGAAGAACGGAAGAGTACATTCAAGCGCCCTTTATGCCAGCTTCGCTTAACAGAAGTTGATCTCGTGAGGGTATCAACGGAATGTGGTTGTGCGAAGCCCATATTGCCGTTGCTTTCGATTTGGCAACTTTGTCGCCCATTCTGCTGCATGAAGACTTCATGCAGCCGCCGAATATGTAGTCTGAATCATGATGATGCAGAGTGACGTGAAACTTAACACACAAGACTACATCGCACATACCGGTCCCTTTCTCAAACACTTCAGTGCGAAGATATGGTTGCCCTCAAGCAAACGTAATATTGTTCGTGATACTGTACGCATTCTGGTAACTTAACTTATGGGGTGGTGGCTGCACTAGTCCAAGTTACACTGTACCCGTAACGCTAGTTGTTTTCTGGTCGTTTTGCGATCGAATCGTTAAGAACAACATGGCCCACACAAGTTTCTGCTCCGTTCGTGCCAATTTCGCACTCAACACTGCCTTCTCGTCCTGTAACCGACCACATTGTTGCTTTGCGACCGCCAACTCCCTTTCAAGGTGGCCAACTTGAAGGTCGGATCCAGTGGTCATGGCTTCTTGGTCGGCCACCATTTTACGTTTCAGCAACGCAAGCTGATCTTCCAGCTTTGAGACGGTCGCCGCATGCGAGGTAGCGACCACGTCGTTCATTCGTCGCACATCATGGAGCTCGTGCACTACTTGTTCCTTGTCGTGCACTTCCTTGAGCCATTTTGTGTGCAGCTCTTCAACGTGCAATTCAAGTTGCATAATGCGTTCTTCCAGACCTCTTTCGCGCCCGCTTTCCAGTTGGCTGGATTGGTCTAACGCAAATGCCAAGGTCGTCAAGAGGTTTTGAGCCAGGAACTTGTCGAGGGTTGCAGTCAGAGGGTCGCAGCACTGGACGATTGAGTCTACCCATCCTTGCAGCCCTATACGACCTGCAACGGTAGCTGTGGCAGATATCAAGCGATTCACAATGGGGAGATCCAAACTCTTGAGGTGTTCCAGTGACCGTTGACACTTTCCTTCGCCCCACCGCAGCAGAGCTCGAATCAGCGCAACGTCGGAGCCAGGCGAAAGATGTAAGGTCTGCCAACAGTTCGTTTGGCACCCCTCTTTGCCATCGCGAGGTGCTAGTACCGGCACTTCCATGGTCGGATAATGCGTACAGGTAGAGAGGCTGGTGGTGGCTTTTCTGAGGTTGGCATCTCTGAATGGTCACATTAGTCATTAAGCTGTAATTGACTACTCCATTTTAGTCATTTTAGTGCCTCACCACAAAGAAACATGGTGAGAACATTTGTATCGGACCTTTTTATCCGGATTGGGTCAAACCTGATGACCCAAATCAAGTTTGAAATTTCAAAATGGAAGGTGTTTTGACGTATCATGCAATTCAATTTTCATTCTATTGCATACAAGCATGACGTTTATATTAGTTGTATTTAAAATAATATAAAATAGTGCTGCTGTGTTTACAGAATGGGACAATTCAACGTTGGTGGTGTTGTGATTTTTGATCCGCTGAGGCTGGGACAGCAACTGACGAAGATCTCGGGCTGCCTTCGCATTCTACATCGCCACGACCATTGAAGAACTTCACCCTCAGGTCACCTCTCGCACAGCCAGTCTACAGTCGAGATGCAGTCCTCCGCGCACATGAACGATGAAAACAACGTGACGACCAAGTCTCGACCTCGGGTTTGACAACCTCCGATTCCCCTAGTTGCTGATCCGTGTAGGCTTACAAGCCACTTGGCGACCGCGGCGCCGCGAAACATGGCGAACGAGTGTCCACGTTCAGCACCATTCTAAAGCCCCAAAACAGCTTCAAGCGTCCCGCATTGGGCAACATCACAAACAAGTCGACGGTACGCATTCAAGCTCGAGTCCATAGCAACTTGGGACACTTATGTGAAGAGCGACTAGGTGGTAACCAACAAGAAGTTCATGTTGGAGACCCAGAAGGTCGCGAGACGCGAGGAAGTAATCCGTCGAACGTCGATTGGCACGCCCAAGAAGCTGACACCAGCCATGCCAGGACTGAGTAGCCAGATATCAACCGTGAAGATCGAACCAATCCTCGAAGTCGACAACGAATACGACATTGACAGCGAAGACAAAGGCATCGAGCGATCTTGCTGGCAATACGCGGCCGAAATTCACAAATATTACTTGGACATCGAGGTGCCACATCGCCCTCTTCCGTTGGTTGCTCACGTCTTGATCATGCATGATCATAGAAATACCGCGTCGCCAGCCCCACGTACATGCTGGACCAGGTCGACGTGAACACGAAGATGCGGTCCATCCTAGTGGACTGGCTCGTGGACGTGCATTACAAGTACAACTTGCTCGAGCAAACCCTGCACATTGCCGTCAACTTGATCGATCGCCACTTGGAGAAGAACCTGACCTTGCCTCGCGCGCGCCTGCAGCTTGTGGGCATCACGGCGCTGTTCATCGCGTCCAAGTACGAAGAGATTTACCCCCCGGAGGCCGCCGACTTTGTCAAAATCACCGACAACGCGTACACGCTGTCGGAAATGTTCCAAATGGAAGACGAGTTGCTGTCGAGCATCGGCTACCGCGTGACTGTCCCGACGGCGTTTCAGTTTATGAACCGGTTCCTCAAGGCATCCAAGACCGTCAACACCAAGACACACCTGCTCGCCAACTACCTCATTGACCGGTGCTTGCAAGAGTACAAGATGCTGCGGTACCCGCCGTCCATGATTGCCGCCGCGGGCGTGTACCACGCGCGCATGCAAATGCACGTCGTTCCCACGTGGGTAGGTTGGACAGGTTTGTGTCTTGTGTGGTTGACGATATGTGTAGTCGGCGTGTGTCGAGTACCATTCGACGTATTCCGTCGCGGCCATGCGACTGTGCATCAAGGACATGCAAGAAATGATGGAGTCTGCCGCCGCTGGCGTGGCCAAGTCGAGCAAACTCACGGCCGTGACCCGGAAATTCTCCAAGGAAAAGTTCCAAGGTGTGTCCAAGCTTCCGTTGCGCTTTCCAGTCGACCACGAGTAGCGGAACCATAGATGACCGATGTATGCCACAATGGTGTCATGAAGTAGCCAAGTAAATAAATATACTGTAGTACCATTGCCAACATACAAGACCTGTTCATGCATGCATGCTGCTGTGTGTCCTTGGGTTTGTATGTGTTTATACCAGTGATGTGATGATGTCCAAATCGCAAGCTTCGGCACACGTTCCATGTTAAAATATGTACTAGTACACGTTTACAAGTCGGAATAGAACGCCTCCCGCTTGGTAGGGAACGCTTGTCGACCGCCTTGTCCGCCGGCGTCATCACTGTCGTCATCGCTGTCGTCCATCGAGTCGTCATCTCCCTTGGGGTCAAACTCGAGTCCTTTGGCCTCTTCGGTGTCGTCACCATCGTCGTCACCACCGTCGTCGTCGTAGAGGTACCCAACGTCCCAGAAGTGCACCTTGTTGGAATGTGCGACACTGCCGACGATGCGTCTGTCGTGTGAAAACTTGAGCACTTCCACGGGCATGTCTTCGTGGTCTCCGATGAGCCCCAGCAGTTTATTCGGGTGGAGTTGCACGACCCTACGATGATACTAGTATATGAGGATCGACAATCGAACCGAACGGTGGGGACCGAATGATGCCGTCGCTGGAGCCGGTCAAGACTGTATCTTCGTCCACTTTGAGGATGGTTTCCACCGAGTCGGGGTGCCCGGGGAATCGATCAGACATGTCTCCCCACGTATCCCAGCTGAAGATGACCAGCACGCCGTCCTGGGACCCGCACACGACTTTGCGCCCGTTCTACGCGACCCACCGAAACATATGAGACAACGTTCCAGGAACATGAGACAACGTTCCAGGACTTTGAAACGAGTGACGAACCTTGATGATCTGGACAGAGAGCAACTCGTCGTCCAGCTCGTCACTCTTTTGAACAAACTTGTTCTTCTTTAAGTCGTACACGGACAGACGGCCGTCCCCGCTACACAAACATGCATATGTGACACGGTTGAGGACGCGTAAAGTCGTACCCCGTGACCAACAGCGTCGACTTAGACTCGTTGGTGGTCATGTCGGAAATGTAGTCCTACGCAGCATGAGACACTGTCCATGATGAAGTTGAAGGGTGTACCGTGTGTTCATTCCACTCAACGATGCAGCGGTGTTGGCGAACATCCCACATCTACGATGGTCATGGGTATGGATATGGTTGACGACAAGGAAGTACCTTGACACAGCCTTGGTCGTCGCCACTGGTAAACACGTTGTTGGAAATGCTGTGCAATTGGTTCACTGGGTTCAAGTGCGCGTTTAATTCGGCCCACAACACGCCACCATTGACGTCGTACGCGCGAATGGATTTGTCACTTGATCCAGTGTACAACGCTATGGACATCATGGCCGGTTAGTCTCATGGCGGTTGAAGGAGGCTCCATGATACAGTCATACCACTGCCGTCCTCTGAGAACATGACAACACGACACGCATCTTGGTGGTGATTCAACGACAGAACGCACGTGTTGCCTTCGGGGGTGTACGTGTACCTACGACAGCCAGGACCATGAGGACCATGTCAGGCATGTCGCTTGTGTATTCTACACGGACGATCACACGTACGCTTGTACTTTGCCGTCGATCATGCCGGCCGCCACCACATTGCGGCTCGGGTGAAAGTCGAGGTCGAACACGTCGCTCGGCAGCACCACATCCGGGATGCCTCCTTCTTCGCGTGTCACTTCCATTTGGTCGATTTTGTAGTTTTGGCAATGGCGGCGTTTAGTTATCCGGACGAGTGGTATCCGAATGACAGATTTTGGTTGGTCAAGTGATTACGACGTTTTGATTCGCTATTATATTCTATATTAGCCAATCACAATCGACAAACGCTTGGCACTTCAACTTTCGTCGTATGCTGCCAAGCACTCCAAGTGGGAACACGACAGCACATTTCACGAAGTTATGTCATTTCTGCGGACATCTATGATACATTCATGCAAAGCTCTCGACTATCAATGGCCTACACCACTTCTACAGATGGGCTACGATCTAAGACAGTGATCAGCACATCGAGTTCATATGAGGAGTAGACGTACAGATGCCGTTCGGAGTGGTGGTGACAGCTCCATTTTGGCCACAGATAGCCCGGCGAATGAGTTCTTTCTTCATCTGGAAAGATGACCGAAGCGACTCTGGGGTGCCTTCAATGTTGTCCATGATAAGGTAGATCACAAGCAACCCAATGTGCTCCAACACCAACGCAACCAAAAACCGCGACGACAGCCCAAAGCACGACAATTCTGGTGTCATGCTACACAAACCACACTTAGAATCCATCCACCATGAATGAGTGTATATATTATACCTGTAGTCGGTGCCGTTGAACCGGTCAAGCGCCAAGCAGTCGCCCACAAAGTACTCGACCTCCCCCGAACTCAAGCAAATGAGCCCCACAACTGCAAATACAGCGAGAAAGAGCGTCGTGTAGAGGGTCTTCTCCCACTGGCCAATGCTGTTGGCTTTGCGGGGTACTGGGCGGCGTCTTGTGAGACACAGTTTGTGAAAACAGTTTTGAATGTGCACGACGTTGTTGGCCTACCCACCCAATCAAATGAACTTCAACATGCAATGATGACGTCAACTTCAAAGTGAAATGATGACGTCAACAAGGTTCAAACGTACCACTGCAGCCAACCCACAGAAGGGCCACACAACCGAAAACATGACGACGTAGCCCTAATATACCAATACAATTATATATACGGTTAAGTCCATCGTGGTGGGATATGTCCGTGGCTTACAAACTGGATGACCATTTTCAAGTAGTCCGGCTACGCAATAGTACAATTGTAAGTTCAAGTTGGCAAGGATGTTAACAACATGTAAGGGGGTCTTTCTACGTACAAAGGTCTCGTACAGCTCGAGCTGGCTTTCGTCCACCACCGAGTCGGCCGTCATGAATTCTACCACTCATCATCAAGACCCCCTCTGACACTCTTTCCGGTTGGTACCTTCGTTGTAAAACCCTTCTATCGTCGGAATGGACACGCCCAACGCAGCCTCAATGTACGGAATGCGTATCGGCGTGATCATTTGCAGCTAGTCAATCCAAGTTCGTTACTCTTTTCGACGCCACGTCAAAATAGCCTCCAACCTCAGTACGCACCTCAATTTTTTCCTGAAAGTTCAACGAGTTGGTGGTCGCTGTGGTAGCAGAGGTCGACGACGCGCGAAACGCCAAGTCCGGCAGCGACGTGCGGCGCTGGAACTGACTCTGAATCTCAGACAGCGCCAACATGGTTTCGGCGGGGTGCGCGCGCAGTTTGCGGACCGTGCGGAAGCCGAGGAGGCGATGCTTGCGCAGGGCATGCGGCAACGCCGTGTCGATGAGGAGGTTGAGCGCCTGCGTGATGAGAAGCGGTGTGACTAAGGCCGTGCTCATGTCGATGCGGCCGCTGTGCCAGTTGACCGTGTAGATGGTCGCCCAGTGGAACTGCGCGTTCATCCACGCCTCGACGTCCTTTCCAAACGGGACGATCACGAAAGCGATGAGCATGAACCACAGGAAGAACGAGATCCAGTTGATAATGAAGAGGCGGTTGATCATCGTCCGGTCCACTTGCGCCTCGGTCGTGTGGTTTTCTCGGATGACAAAGAACCGAAGCAGCTTGACAGACAACAAGTACACAAACACGTCCAGCGTCACGCCCAGAAACATGCCCTAGTCCATCCACCCAAAATAGAGTTTCACTACCCCCAAAGGCCTGAAGGATAGTACCTGCACAAAGATGTAGAACCACCGGGATGTGCCCACGGTCGCCCCCAACGTGTCAAAGCATGTGAGGAACCCGCTGCAGTCCGGGCACTCGGCGCACACGGGGGCGCACATGGCCGCCGTGTACCACTGCACGAAGAATGTGATGCCCACGACGTACGTGAGCGTGAAGAAGAGGAACACGACCAGCGTCTGGATGTACGCGGGTATGCGGTACAGAGAGTTATAGTACGGCTCTCGGAACAACAGGACGCCCGAGTTGTCGACAATGTCGAGGAACCCGTGGGGGCGGAAGCGGGGGTTCGGGTAATCGGCTTCTTTGAAGAGGCGGACGTTCCACGCGTCGTTAAGGTACTCGTTCTTACGCTGCCACGCCTGCAACAATCGGTACCAGGTTATATTGAGTACTGCTGAAGAGCAACACAATACCTTGAGGAAGGCGGTGCCCCATATCGTTACGACGGCGTAGCCAAAGATGCTCAGGCCCGTCATGTAGTAGATGGCAGTATACCATCGAAAGGACAAGTACAAGATCGTGCCGATGACTGCTGGCACCACGAGCCACTGGGTGTACAGCAGCAAAAACGCAAAGTGAAACGCGACATGCTCGCCGTAATGGAACCTAAACCACCAAGCATTAAGTATGGGGTATCTTTGCCAAACATGATTGAATTGGTGAATACGCAACGAAGTACCGAATGGTGTTAGTGATGTCGTCCGTGTTGATCCACCATCGCTGCTTCTTCCGCAACAGCATTTTGTTCACCTGACACGTCACATGTTGATATTAGGTTGACATGTCAAAAGGTCAGTTTGCACATACCTTGCGATTGTGCAGCGGAAAGCAGGCGGCAATGATCGGGTCCCTTTGGTTTGGATCTTCGATGGAAATGCCCGCGCCAGGGGGATTCAGCTGCGCCGTGTCCGCCGTGGACGAGATGATGCGTCCGATGGTCTGGATGCGTTCGGCTGGGGTGAACTTGCGGTCCTCCTCCTCCTCCTCGTCACCTTGAGGTTCGTCTTCTTCGTCGTTGTTGCCGGCAGAGTTGACGTGGCCGCCACGGGCCATCGCCCCCTTCCGAGGAGACATGGGGGACGACCCCAAGTCGCTCTTGTAAATCAGCTGCTCGATTTCGCTCGGGACTTCCCCGACAGCTCCAATCTGAAGCCACCGCTCCACCACGAGGCGATTCTTTTCAATCTTCATGCGGTCGAACGTGGGCTTGAGCAGCAAACACATAAACTTGCGCGAATGCAACGTGCTAGTCATGGCCGTCACTTCCAAGCCTGCATCGATGCATCGACGGATCACATCGCACTGCTGGACGCCGGCGTCGTCTAGACCCTGACGTTCCAGATCTCGCGTCCGCGCTGGTTTGTTGTGCAGCACAAGGGCAAACTCGTACGGAAGGGGGCTACTGCAATCGATTTCGGGCTCCCTTGTTTGCTCTGGCTTCTTTGGCCACGACGGCCACGGAAACGACAGCCGAGCACGCGCTGCAGCAGGGGTCGATTGGGCCGTCCCCGAACCTCCGCCGGCAGGACTGGCTTGTACGTTGGACGACGACAAGTGCGGATTCGACGGATCGGACGCCAAATGCTTGACCAAACTGCCCAACGACTTGGTGTACGTTCGCACACGTGGCAGGGGCAACGTCGCTTGGTCGTGGCTCTCAAAGCTCTTGGTACGTCGGGGCAGGTACACGTCCACCTCGCAGCCATCCTGCTCGGTATCTTCGCTGATCGAAGTGCCTTCGATGATCTCGTTGGTCTCTGACACACCCACACTTCTCGTGCGTCGATGGCGCGCGACCCTGCACTTGGGCGGCGATGTGGACGCCGACCGCTGCTCCATCGACTCCATCGCTCACTGCGACACTTTTTAGGCACGAAAAGTTGCGGCAATGATACGATTCTGTCCAATCAGAAGCACACGTAACTGAAATCCTTCGATACCAAACTTCCCCATGAAACTTCTCGTAACGGTTAGGGGGACTGATGGTGAGAACGAGGAAGTGCATCTACACGTATAACTACATTGAGTTGACGCCTTTAATCATCCACAGACCAAAGAGAAGTGGGGTGATGGGTATATCATAAACCCCCCCTGCACAGGGCGTTAAGAATGCACGCATGAGAAGACCAAACGTTGAATACCAATAAACCTTTGGCGGTTATATGGGCACCGTTTCACCCCTTTTCACCCCTCTTTCGCGACTGTTAACAACTAAGAGGATACATCACGCATGAGCACGACGGCAACCCCCGCGACGCAGACGGCAGAAGGTGGCGAAGAGTACTTGAACTCAATGAACTTTCGATCGCTCATCGAGTGGTTTACGGCTGAAGCGCTGCTGAGCCGACCGGAAGACCCGCTAGCGTTTGTGCGGACTGTAATTTCCGAGAAACTTGCTCAGGTGTGTTGGTATGACGACAAAGACATTCTAAATTCATGGTCTTGTTGCAGAGGTCGTCCGGGGAGAGCTACAACCCAGACCACGCCATGGCATACATCAAGCAATGCTACGCCGAAGCCAGGTACATCGTACAACTGGGCATTCTGCAGTTGACACTAGTATAACATGTAGTGCGTCGGCCGATGAAAATGGACGCTTGTGCTTGCGTCCCAAGCGCGACACGTACGACATAGTGAACATGTGGACATGAACCTAAACCTCGAAAAGGAACGCAACGCCCTCGGGAGACTTGGCTTCCAACAAGCGACTCGTTCTACTCGAGAAACTCATCCAAGCCTTTCGAGTGATTACGATGCAGTTGGATCCCATGGAAGGTGCACACACGCCCCCAAGCCAGTTGTGTCCAAATACTCACATTATTTCCAGCCACCAACTCCATCATCAAGCACACGTGCAAGATCCTCAACGCCGAGCGAGCCACCCTCTTCAAAATGGTAAGTGTCGCCGATGCTACTATCGCAAATACAACTCAAATCGACTTACTGTATATGCTACTTGTACTGATGCAGGACCCCGTGACCCAAATGTTGCACTTGAACGTTGCCGAAGGGGCGTCCGAGATCAGTGTGCCATTTGGCAAGGTTGGCGCTACATATCACAAAATACTAGATATATCGTTGTTCGATGCAGGGAATCTGCGGCGTGGTGGCAGCTACAGGCAAATTGGTCAACATTGCCAATGCGTATGCGGACCCAAACTTTGACTCGCAATACGACATGCAGACGGGGTACCACACTCGGTCGATCCTGTGTGTGCCAGTGGTGAGTCGCTGCTTTTCGTGACGTGGCATAACCTCCGTCGTTGTAGCGCAACGGCCAAGGCCAAGTGGTGGGGGTGATGCAGGCATTGAACCGCAGCGGCAACGAGAAGGACACGGGGTTCACCGACATGGACGAGGAGGTGATGACGATCTTGGCGGCGCAAGCGGGCATAGCGATCCAAAATGCGCAGAACCACAAGACGGCACTGCAAGCCCAGAAAAAGGTCACGGAAGTGTTGGACATCGTCAAGGCCATGCACAGCGACTTGGGCATCAACTCGCTGATCTTCACCGTGACGCATCGCATCCAGAGGCTCGTGGGATCGGACCGGTGCTCGTTGTACCTGCTAGACAAAGTCACGAACGAGCTGTGGACGCTGCAGGGCGAGGTGGACATTCGCATTCCGTCCAACCAGGGCATCTGCGGCGCCGTGGCCGAGAGCGGCAAGCTGATCAACCTCAAGAATGCCTACGAAGACGCCCGCTTCAACAAGGTGTGTTGGTTTTGAGATCCTCCTTGTGATCTGATTGATGGGTAGGAGTACGACCAAAAGCTCGGGTACAAGACGTCGACGATCCTCGCGTTGCCGCTGCACAGCCACAAGCAAGACGTGATTGGTGTCATGCAGCTGATCAACAAGACAGACGGCATCTTCACCCCGGACGACGAAGAGATCCTGACGACGTTCCTCAGCATTGCGGGGCCGATTCTCGAGAACTCGCCGCTGTTCCTGCGGGCCAAAGGCACGGGGGGAGAAAACGAACTCACGGGGCGCCCGGTGTCCCACGGAAAGCCCGTGACGTTTGACCCTGAAATGAACCAAATCCAAGAATCGGACGGCGCAGAAGACGAAGAGTGAGGCAATATGGACGGGGTCTCTTTACCGGTAGAGGTGTTTGTGTATTAATGCGACAACTCAGTTGAGTTCATTTGGTCATTTGAGTACATGGGGGCTAGATCGCTGCAGGAAGTAGCAAGTGTCCTCGAGGCAAGTGGACAAATATTGTCGTTGAACTTCGCAAACCCTACTAACGTTATCAGTAAATTGCGAATAGGATCAAGTGCCTATTTATACAGCTGCTGAGGAACACCGACGATGAGTCGGACATCGCGGATGGTTCGTCGTCTGAGTGTACATCGAGCATTGCTATCAAGAATGGACTAGGTAGTTGTTGACGCAATTGCTCGCAGCTGAACTATTGAATTGATGACTAGTGTGTCGCACATTACCATGGTTTAATTGGTGTCATCGGTTGATTATGGGAGTCAAAAGATGAGACAAGCCTCATACTGTGAGGATGCGTACAGACTGTATGCTGGAAATACCTCAAATAACTCGAGATTGGATAGTCAAGTAGAACGGCGACAAATTCTATATTTAGAAAGAACCTGCGCGAAACCCCTGAAACCTCCACACCCATTTTCGAAATTGACTGGGATGTCGGAGATGCTTGGCGAAGGTCCTGCCGTCGCTGATGATGTGACGGACAAGATCGAGTTGGACATTGAATCCACAGAGGGCGGGTCGTCATCTCCGCCGTCGTTATCATCCATCTTTCCCAGCAATGCTGTCGTTGGAAACGACACAGAGTACGAAGCCCGTCGCACCAAAGACAGACGCGCGAGCTTGAACGCTCGGCCGCCCCCTGAGATCCCCCGAGTGTACAGCGAGCTTCGGTTCAAGGGTATTCAGGATCCGTACAACGACCAGCAGCAGAACCCCATGGTGAGCACCCTGAATGCTGCCAGCTTGGACACGATGTTGAGTGGCGGACTGCGCAAGTTCTTTGAAAAGTACAAGAAACTGTCCACGTCTGTGAATTTGCAGCTGCAGACACCCGAAGTCCGGTTCTTAGACCTGTCGTTCACGGCGCGGTCCGACGTGAAGCCAGCCAACGAGGTGGACGGCACGGTGGGCGCGCACTTGAAGCGCCTGTTTCTGCCATGCATCAAGCGACCCACGGTGGAAAACTACGTGCTGCATCCCATGACTGGCATCATTCCCCCTGGCAGCATGACCTTGGTACGATCATATAGATCAACCTACTAGAACACTCATTAAAAGTGTAGCTTCTGGCCAATCCGGGGGCAGGCAAATCGACGTTTCTCAAGGCGTTGGCGGGCAAGTTGCGCACGAAGGCCAATCAAACGATGCTAGACGGAGAAATCACGTACAGCGGCCTATCGCCGTCGGACATTGACTTGTCCAAGCTGGTGAGTCTCGTGGACCAGCGAGACAACCACTGCGCGACGCTGACAGTTCGGGAAACGTTCAAGTTTGCCGACTTGTGCTTGAACGGTCAGCCAAAGAAGAAGAACCGTCCTGGAAAACTCGCCGACGTCGCCAACTTGCGGTCCGAGCTGGTGTTGCACGTGTTAGGGCTCAACAATTGTGCCGACACGGTGCGGACGTTGCTGTGCAAGTGGCTCGGCAACTGACTGCGTTTTTGTAGGTGGTGGGCGATGCGCTGCTTCGGGGCGTGAGTGGGGGAGAGCGCAAGCGGGTGACGGTGGGCGAGATGCTCGTGGGTGGACAAAGCATCTTTTTGTGTGATGAGATCAGTACGGGGTTGGACTCGGCGGCCACGTTTGACATTGTCAACTCGCTCCGGTCGTGGACCAAGACGTTGGGGGGAAGCTGCATCGTGGCGCTGCTGCAGCCGCCGCCAGAAGTGGTCGAGTTGTTCGACGACATTATGATGCTGAGCGAAGGCCACCTCGTCTACCACGGGCCTCGCAAGTTCACTCTGCCCTACTTCCAAGGGCTGGGCTTTACCTGTCCCCCCCGCACCGACCCGTCCGACTTTTTGATCGAGGTCGTGTCGGGGCGCGGCGCCAAGTACTACCCCACTGGTAATCCACCAAACCCTTTCCATCAAACCCTTTCCATCAAACCACGATGATGGTGAATTAATGTGGCTGTAGATGCCCCTTCGCCATGCCTGGTGTCCCCCACGCAATTCGGAGATGCTTTCAAGCGCAGCGACATCCACGCGGCCGTGCAGGACCAGCTGTGCCAAGGCCATACGATCCACGACGTAGCGACCATCAAGCGCATCTCGTTCATGGCACGAAA
Source organism: Aphanomyces astaci (assembly GCF_000520075.1). Classification (NCBI taxonomy): domain Eukaryota; phylum Oomycota; class Saprolegniomycetes; order Saprolegniales; family Verrucalvaceae; genus Aphanomyces; species Aphanomyces astaci. The sequence goes on along the minus strand of NW_009798265.1, from coordinate 1,077,700 downwards.
GACGCAGGTCTTCGGCATGGGGTTTCTCGAAAGCACGTGGCTGCTGCTCCAGCGCCAAAAGATGCTCTTTGTGCGGGACAAGGCCCTGTTGTACGGGAAAATGACCGAAGCCCTGGTTGTGGGGCTGCTGCTTGGCGTGATCTATCTCAACTGCCACAAGTCGCTGTACCTGCGCATGAGCTTCTTCTCCATCGCCATCTTCCAGCGGCAAGCGTGGCAGCGCATCACCATCTCGTTCTCGCTTCGCAACGTGTTTTACAAGCAGCGGTCGCGCAACTTTTTCCGCACGATTTCGTACGTGATTGCAGACTCGATCGTCCAGATTCCCATGAACTTGGCCGTGAGCATCGTCATGGGCACGATCTTCTACTTTATGAGCGGCCTCACGCCGGCCACGAGTACGTTCTTTGTCTTTCTCGCCATCCTCGTGGTGTTCCAGCACACGATTGGCGCGTATTTTACGCTCCTGAGTGCGCTGAATCCGAGCATCACGGCGGCGCAGGCGATGGCGGGCATCTCGGTGTCGTTTTTTCTCTTGTTTTCGGGCAACATCATCCTCTCCGACTTGATTCCGCCGTACTGGCGGTGGATGTACTGGCTCAATCCCGTCTCGTGGGCGCTGCGCAGCATCATACTTAACGAGTTTACGTCGCCGACGTATTCGGACGCGGACCGCGTCAATTACTTGAACCAGTTTCAAATTCGACAAGGCGAAGAGTACATTTGGATTGGCATTTTGGTGCTCTTGGGGTACTTTGTCTTGTTTACGCTCGCGAACACCGTGGCGCTGCATTGTATTCGCTTTGAAGTGCACACGGGTGTGAAGAATGTGCCCATCGACGGCACCAAGGCTGCCCCCACACCGCCCGTAGCATCCTCCACTGACTTGCCGCAAGTTCATCTGAACGTGGCGCCTCCCACGAACGACGCGTCCAACGAGCTCCAGTTCATCCCGGCCTTCTTGGCCGTCAGGGACTTGGACTACTTCGTGACACTATCCACCGGCGAAGAGCGGCAGCTGCTGCACCAAGTGACGGCGTTCTTCGAGCCAGGCACCATGACGGCGTTGATGGGGTCTAGCGGCGCGGGCAAGACCACGTTTATGGACGTGATTGCTGGTCGCAAAACCGGCGGTCGGATCGTTGGGGACATCCACATCAACGGGGAGCTCATGGACCCGACGATCTTTAGCCGTATCACGGCGTACTGCGAGCAGATGGACATCCACTCGGAACGGGCCACGATTCGGGAAGCACTGCTGTTTTCGACGTTTCTGCGGCTCCCCGAGACGATTTCCGAGGCGGCCAAGCTTAACCTCGTCAACGAGACGCTCCACCTGCTGGAACTCCACACGATCGCGCACGAACTGATTTTGAACTTGAGCGTGGAGCAGAAGAAGCGCGTGACCATCGGCGTCGAGGTGGTGGCGAACCCAAGCATCCTGTTTCTGGACGAGCCGACGTCCGGGCTGGACGCGCGGTCGGCGCAGGTGGTCATGCGCGGCGTGCAGTCGATCGCTCGAACCGGGCGCACGGTCGTGTGCACGATCCACCAGCCGTCGATTCAAATCTTCGAGCTGTTTGACGCGCTGCTGCTGCTGCAAAAGGGTGGACGGGTCGCGTACTTTGGGGAGCTCGGTCACGACAGCCTGCACATGCTCGAGTACTTCCAGCATATCCCCGGCACGGACAAGATCAAACCGCTGTACAATCCCGCCACGTACATGCTCGAGGTGATCGGCGCCGGCATCGGGCGCAAGGACATCAAGAACTACGCCGACGAGTACGCCACCTCGGCCCTCCACCAGAAGAACATCAAGGAAACCACGCGGCTGGCGGTTCCGTCCGACGCCATGGTGCGGTTCTCGACACTGAAGTACAGCCCCATCGCCACGAGCACGAAGAACCAGCTGGCATGGCTCGTGCTCAAGTCGTCGCGGACGTACTGGCGCAGCCCTGCGTACAACTTTGTGCGCATCGTGCTGTTTCCGGTCTTTGCGTTGATCTTTGGCAGCACGTTTTACCAGCTGGCCATCAACTCGGTGTCGACAGTGAACTCGCACATAGCCTTGATCTACAACAGCATGGACTTTATCGGGGTCATCAATATGATGACCGTGCTAGACATTACGTGCTTGGAGCGCGCCGTGTACTACCGCGAGCGCATGTCCAACTACTACAGCGTGCTACCGTTCAGCGTGTCGCTGTTTGTGGCCGAGTTTCCGTACCTCGTTCTCATTAGCGGCTTCTTCGTGATCGTCGAGTACTGGATGGTCGGGTGGTACAACGACGCGGGGCGGTTCTTTTTCTTCTGGTTCACGTTCTTCCTGTACATTTCGCTGTGTACGTTCTTGGGCCAATGGATGTCGGTGCTGCTGCCCAACTCCAAGGTGGCAAATGTGGCAGTGGGGGCGCTTTCGTGCCTCCTGAATCTCTTTAGCGGGTTCCTGGTCCCGTTCATCGACATGAAGTGGGGGTACCGGTGGGTCACGTGGGTCACTCCCTCGAGCTACGCGCTCAACGTGCTGATCGGGTGCGAGTTGGCCGACTGCCCGCCAACCAGAAACGGACAAGGGTGCGACATCATTACCCTCGCGAACGGCACGTCGTCGACGATTCACGACTATATTCTGACCAACTTTGGCTTTGACGCCAACCAGCAGTACTCGAGCCTTGGCATCCTCATCTTAGAGTGGTGTGCCATTCAAGTGGCCATCTTCTTGACGCTCAAGTATGTTTGCCACTTGAAGCGCTAGCCTGTTAATTAACGGTAATCCAATTTAAGGTGCACGCGAGTTAGCCAATCAATTCCTACAAAGGCAGTTTTTAACCTAACCGCCCAAAAACTATGCAAATGGGTATACAACGACTAAGCTGAATATGGTGCACCTTAAATTGGACCGCTGTTTTAAGCTGTTTGTGGACAAAGTGGAGTGAATGATAATGAATTATAACAGAAATTATAACAGGAATCATATCGCATTCATAACTCCCGAAGAGGCCTCGATTTTGGCTTCATGTAACATGTTGCAGAATTATAATCTGATACCTACGAGTCGAGTTACATGCTTTCCACGGCATCGTCTCGGAAAAATAAATTGGACTTTTACGTTGGTGATAAATTACCCACGTTGTGTACATTTTGCTGCTTGATCGATGGACATTTCAACTAGGTAACATTCTGCCCCTCACAGGCAATTTTGGTGGCTGCAGTACAGAGTACTGTACTCGAGTACTTCACCACATTAGGTACTACTGTACATTAGGTACTACTGAACCAGTACAGTGCAATAGTTGGAGTCGCACAAGAAGTGCCAAGCATTTGGAGGTCACACAGGCTGGAACTGGAACATCAAAATGGCGACATTCTGCCATCGCGCGATGGGAAAGTCAAGTGTTACCGATCTTGTTGCACACGAGTGTTATGGAGGCCTCCCTTCCTACGCGCCGTTAAATTTCACTCGGATCAGGCGCCACCTGTTTATTAAAAACAATTTTTAGGATTAGGTGAGATTCCCAAGCTCTAGTTGTTTGTATGGAACCATAATTAAAATCTCTAAGTTCAAAGATACGTTTGCTGAAATTGCAATCTATGGAATAATGGAACACACATATATACCCAATTGCGTGCACTTTGCACATGTGTTTCAAGTCGAGAGATTATTATTGTACTTGTTCGTTCTGGACTCACTTCACCAATCGTGAATACCTACCTGCATATACGTCGTAGACGTTGCCTTTCACAAACGGGTGGCTGTGACGGCTTCGTCAGTGGAAATATATCGAACAGTGACTCAGACTGACGCCAGTTTGGACAGTGGCACTTGAGCTTTCGAATTGGCAAAACAGAAACCGACAAGATGATACTCGAGCACATTTCGAAAAAGTGACGTCCGGCCACATATCTTGGTCTCATGCAAGACACGATGGCGTGTAAGCATCAAAACAAAATGTGCGAGCCCACCCCCAGCACACTCGCCATGACCCAAGCCAGCGGCCCCAGCACCACCAGTGGATCGCTTCCCAATGCCGCCACCGAGGCCACGGCGGCGTCCGTCGCTGGAACGACGAATGGTAGCCACGACAACTCGCAGAAAGACAAACCTCGATGGGGCAAATGGACCAAGGAAGAGGAAACGTATACGGCGCGACTGATTGCGGACTTCACAGCGGGCGTGCTCACAGACGTGGACAACGGCACGACGATGCGGTCATGGCTCAGCGCCAAGCTGCGATGCTGTCCCATGCGCATTTCCAAGAAATTCGTCGGCGAACACAGCATCGGCAAGCGCATGTTTGAACGGAATGATGCCAAGATTGCCGGTATGACCGACGCCGACAAGGCGCTGCGCACGGCCGAGCTGGAGGTTCTGCACACCGAGTTCTGCGAGAGCTGGGCACGGGAGGAGCGAGAGCGACTGGAACATCAAACCAACGGCACACGGAAACGAAAGCGCAACAAGCACCCGAAGAAGCCAAAGCCAGCGACGGCGGTGCCATTTCCCGCCAACATGGTGGCGATGGCTGCAAAGGCCAAACGACCTGCTTCGCCGTTGGCTTTCAAGCACCCACCACGCGCCATGACCACAGCTTCGACGCCACTGCATATGGCAACCAAGAGCCAGTCACTGCTACAAAATCAACAGTCCAGTCGAGCTCCTACCGTTGTCTCGTTGGCAGGTGGTAAAAGCAAACCTACCCTCATTGCATCCCAAGGCCCAGCCAAACCAGTGCAATCAACGTCGCAGCCGACCCCATTGCATGTGTCTCGTGGCGCGAGTAAGATGCTCGACCTGCAGGACTCCCTCACCACTCGATCCCGACATTTAAGCGTCGACTTGACTGGGGGGGATGTGAAATCTGGTGGCTATGAGCTGGACTTTACCGTGTTTGCCATGGACAGCCCGGACGCGAGCCACCTGTTTGATTTGATGGACACGACGGAAGACGCGTGGTTGGCGGGGGACCACGAACTGGACGAAGACCCGTTTTTGTCGTTTGACGCGGCGGCGGAATTGATGCTGCCCCCCCAAGTGCAAATTCATTTCACGAACGACAAGTCCAATGGAAACGACGTCGAGGACTTGGCGTTGTCCCCGACGTCAGTCATGGACATGTCTGGGTGGCCGCTGACCATGGAGTATTACGACCCCCTGTTTACCCATCAGTACTAGAAACAGCGCACACCATATAGAGCTAGAACATAATATGCTAGGAACAACCCCCCTGCCTTGATTATACACAACGATTCCATTGTGCATTTCCAACACAAGTCAGCCACGCTCGGTCGAGATAAGGTATTGAGTTGGCCTTCGACAGTAGAAAGGCGGCGTAACAAATGGTGTCCGGTGATATTAATAGCGTCGAAAGTACAGTGTATTGTACGAAAAGCAAAATGATGCTATTTCGTGGAATATGTGTCCAGATCCCCGTGCAAATTGAAGTCGCACGACACGTTACGGTTTCAACTGACTCTAGCGTTACCACTGTCCTTTCCCCTTCGCCCACACCAAGGCAAAAATCTCAACTTCCAAGGTCAGCGCTTATGTCCCACAAGTCCAACATGGTAGTGCATGCCCCTGCCAAGTCCACAATCAATGTCTTAGCCCATCAATATCATCTTCGTTGAAAACCGTTTACGAACTTAACCAAACAAAGACGCGGTCTGGAACTCGTCGGATGCGTGGTTGACACGTCGCCAAAAGTCCACCTCGTCCGACTTGGTCGTCCAGAACGATCACATGTCCACCGGCCCACAGGACACGCTCACCTCTTGCGTCAGCTGTGGACTTGGGGGGACAGCCCCGCCAGCCGCAGTGACTCGACAAAACCGTGGGGGTGGGACGTGGTAAGAGTGCTAGTAACATCGTTCACAGCCACCACTCGAGGGGGGTGGCCCATCGAGTAGTGAACCGGGGTGTACTTGAGCGACCGATGGTCCGGCTGCTTGATCGCGACGAAGGCTGCCTCGTAGCTCATCTTGAGAATCAGCGCTCGGTCGTACACCGCTGCCACCTTGTGCGGCAGCAGGTCGCACGCCATGGCGTTCACAGGAAGGTGTTTGTAGATGGATGTCACCGCCCGTCGCACCGCCTACAACGAGGACGAGAATTGCCTCAAACTCTTAATCCATGGTTCAATGTATATGGTTTCACATGCGATACTGCTCGTCCAAAACGACAAAGCCGACACGGAAGTCGTGCGGTCCAGCAAGGCTGAAACCAACGTTACGAGTGCGACGGGGTTGCTAGTGACACTGTTCTCCTCCACGGGAGGCAGGTGAGTGCATGGGTCCACCTCGCACAAGTGTCGAGCCTACTGCCGTTCAATGCCCAACACTGGCACGGCCACAGAGGGCTGAGTGTGTTGAAGCAGCGCAAACACGTGGAGGTTTTCTGCTTGATGCGAGACTCCCTCTACCCGATGCATGAGCCACGGCAAGGGCACCGACTCGTCCACAACCGCAAGGCGGTCAAGAACAAGGAAGCTGTTGCCTCCCATGGACAGCGGATTGGTATCCCACCAGCTGATTGGACCACGGCTTGCCAAGTGGAATGGATCGCTAGCATGGCTTCAACCAAATCGACCAGCTCGTGCATGTTCATCGATGGGAGCGAAATGGAGTGGCCAGCGCCGCTGATACATTGAATGACGGGCAATATGACGGCTCGGGGTCGGTCAAGTGGACGAACTCCACGATGTTCACTTCGTCACCCCAGTCCTCGCGCCGGGACAAGAGCAGCGAGCTCCAGTAGTAGCTGATTGGGATCCGCCATTCCGACCATTTGGGGGGTGTCCACATATTCCACGGCTCCAGGTGCAGGTCGTGGGTGCAGAATCGATTGATCGTGTCTCAAAAGTGTTTCTATATGAACGAGTGGACGACAGCGTACGACCTGTAATTGTTGACGTCGTCGGATCGCGCCATGGACGCTACGAGAGGGAGCGGCATGTCCACGGTTGGACTGTACGGTGCCCAACGTAGTCTTGCGCTGTACAGTAGTGGGGCTGCCTTACAGGGCGACAAACTCGAGGCTGGCGTGGCGATGGACGATGGCGGCGGAATGCGAGGGGCAGCCGCCACCCGCACCGATGGTTATCGCCCGCCAACGACAGTCCAATGGCCAATGGCCACGAACGCATCCGCGTCGTCCTGCTGGGTGCCGACCACGAGCATGCAAATGTCGAGCGTGAACGGAAGCATCGTGTCTTCCCAAGCCTCGTCTTGGACCAATGCATTCTGACAGGTCGTCAGGGATTCCTACGTCGACGACGGCAGCGTCGACCTGCGCATCATGCTCGGTTGAGCTCGCGTTCAGGTATTGCGCGAGCGCGCGGTGCACTTGCGCTCGTTCATTGGCAGTCAACGACACGTCCACCAACTGTGCATGTTGCGTTTGCATTTTGCCCACCAAAGCCTCGTCCAGCCGACATTGCACCCGATGGTCGGGCGACTTTTCATTGACCGCCCATCCCCAAAACGGCTGGTCACCAGAAAACGGCACGAGGAACGTCGGCTTCCCCGCCAAGAGATCGTGCCCGCGTCTCCATGGTGCACCACCACCGCCATCCTGGGAAACAGCCACTCGTGCGGGCAGTTAGTTGCCCAGCATGAACACGTTCGGCGGAATATGCACTAAACAGCCGTGCGTCATGTCGCTCCAACTCGACTGCAGGGCGACATGAGCACCTGCGGCGGCATCCACGATGATTTGGATGGTGGCGTCGGCGTCGGGGATGATCATAGACCCAGACCCGACGAAAATGGGTAACGCTTGCGACGGAGTGTACTGCGATGAAGTGCCCGTGTTTGTGACGGTGCCCACGACATCGTACAAGGCTGGTCCAAATCGACGGGCGGCGGCACCACGTACTTGCTCCACATGGACGAATGCAGCACCTCCCAGTCCAGCAGCAGTGACCACCCAGCGTCGCCCTTGCGAATCTTTCGCAGCCCCAGCACGTTCACTCGGAATTCTTTCACGAGATCCTCTGTGCCTGCCCACATAATGCCTTCCACGATGATTAACGACGCCCAGTTGCGCCAGTTTCTCGCGCTTGTGTTTGTACGGAAGGTTTGACAGCGGATAGGGAACTCCTGGGTCGGGACCCATGGCTGGGGAAACATAATGCGGAGCAGCACACCGAGCTTGTCCGCCACATGGGTGTGGCCGTATGTGACGGGGTTTGAAATGATGGCATGAGCGCGGAAAGGGGACAACGACGGGTCCCCAATTGGGTTGACAGCGGTGACAGCTGGCCACGTCGAGTGCAAGATGTCGTCGATCGTTTGGATGTTGCGCGGAGTGTCATTTGGTGATGTCGTTGTAGCTAAGCGCAATATTGCGGCCGTTGGACTTGACCATGTACAGTACTCGGCGAGCTCTTTCAGGTCGCCACCCAATGGGTAGAATTCCAAGCCGTGCGACCACAATACTCGCGATAGGCAGCATGTGTGGCTAGGCGTGCACGATGTCCATCACGCTGCAGGTGTTTACCAATCCCAACGAATAGTTGAGCATCTCCGCGGGTGCCCACAACAAGAATACACACTTGCATGATGTCGTCTTGGGTGCAAAACTGTCCGGTGATTGGTCGATTCCGTCGTGACGAATAAACGTTAACTGGATGGCATGTTGTGTCAACAAGAGATCGACAATGAGCTACTACATGCATCGCAGCAATACTAGAGTAATAACCAAAGCTACCGGACGAGGACACGAGCGTGAGCATGTCGTCGAGAAATGCGACGACCGTGACGGCGACTTTGTGTGGTCGCGGACTGGCGATGTCCGACACAAAAATGCTGGTGTCGCGGGACCCAGACGCCAACAATGCGCCACGTTGCCATTTCTGAGTTTGACGATATGACACGATGCCTGTCGAATACCCAGTAGCCTATCAGTCCTAAATTTCAGGACGGGTAGACAGCGCTGTGGCCGTGCAGGACGCGGACTTTGGCCCTAACGTTAGTGCGGATGTTCCACACAGTCATGTTCTTGAATGGAGTTATGCCAGCCAACACCACGCAATTCATGGCCGTAAGGCAATGGGCTTGACGATAGACATGAGGCGCATCGCTCCCGTTCCATTTTGAACAGGAATTGTTTATGCGCACATGGGCTTTGAACTATAGGGCGTCGTTCGCATGAACGATTCCTCTTCGACTTGAGATGGGAGGGATTTGTATCGTGTCCGTCAACACGTCCTTTCTCGATGTGCGTGGTTTGGGGAGTGGAATTGTGACGAGGTGTAGTCGATTGACACAGCCAAGCCAGCATCAACCGTTGACCATCCTTGTGGCGCATATATGGAGTTGGATGCCCGTTCAGTGTCAGTGGAAATCACCGATCTCCGGTTAAACCTGCATAATATGATACTTTATGTATCCGGATTATCCACGCCCCCTCATGCACCAATCGTTTGGATCGTTGGCCAAGTCAAGTTGCATTGAAGCGAGGACATTTGCATCCTCCATGAAGTCGTATCTGCGGTACTCCGCCGAGAGTTCCTTCGGGGTCGTATGCAGTCCCAACTCTCGATGTGTGTATGACTTGACGGGCCAACTGGCCATTTGTGGCGCGCTCAAGAACGTGATTGTGTGGAACATCCGCACTGGCGCCAAAGTCCGCGTCCTGCACGGCGACAGCGAGACGGACACCGCCGGGCAGGTCACGGCGCTGTCTCTCAGTCCTGATGGTGCGTACGTGGCCACAGGTTACTCGACGGGCATCGTGCGCATCTTCAAACTCAGCAATGGCAACGTCGAGGTCACGTTGGACGGGCACAAGAACGCCATCGAGAGCTTGGCCTACGGCGAGAACGGCGCGTTGTTGGCGTCGGGGTCCCGCGACACCGACATTATCGTGTGGGATATCGTCAGCCAATCCGGACTGTACCGTCTCCGCGGCCACAAAGACGCCGTCACGGCGGTTGCGTTCCTCGACAACCAGCGCACGCTCGTGTCCACGTCCAAGGACACGCTCATGAAGGTGTGGGACCTAGATACCCAGCATTGCGTGCAAACGTGTGTGGGTCACCGGAACGAAATCTGGTCGCTTGACACCCACGAACCCACGCACCGCTTGCTCACGGGCGCGTCGGACAACCTCCTGCGAGTATGGGACACATCGGACGCGGCGTCTGTGCAGCTGCTCGGCACCATCCAGCGCCAAGCCAACGACCGCGCCATGCTGGTCCAGTACAACTCCACGGGCACGTTGATCGGATGCCAAGGGTCCGGGAAGACGCTGGAACTGTTTCGCATCCGGTCTGCCGACGAACAGAAGAAAAAGGCACAGCGCAAACTCAAGCGCGTCCGTGAAAAGGCCCGCAAACTTCAAGATGGCTCTCAACCAGCCATCGCTCCTGATGACAATGACAATGACGACAGTGATGTGAACCCGATTGCAAACGAAGTCGAGTCGGTGTGCGTGATTCGCTGCAGCGCGAAAATCCGGTCATTTGCGTTCAGCCCCGACGCCGCCAAAGATGGCACGACGTCGTTGCTGGTCACGTTGCACAACAACTCGCTCGAGACGTACGCGATCGTCCCGCACGCCGAAACCGTCGACGGCCGCTTCGCCAGAGTCCATGCGCTCACACTGCCAGGCCACCGGTCCGACGTCCGGCAGGTGACGCTGAGCTCGGACGACGCGCTGGTCCTGAGTGTCTCAAGCGGCGAAGTCAAAGTGTGGAACGCGCAGAGTCTCCAGTGCGTCCGGACGTTCACCGACTTTTCCCTTGCGCTGTCGGCAGTGTTTGCCCCGGGCAACATGCACGTGATCGTGGGGACCAAGGGCGGCAGTTTGCACTTGTTTGAACTGTCGTCGGGCGAGTGCATTTGGAAAAAAGACGACGCGCACGCGGTGGGGTCGGCCATCTGGTCGATCGACGTCCGCCCGGACGGCAAGGCGGTGGCCACGGGCGGCGCCGACCACGTCGTGAACTTTTGGGACTTTGAAATGACCTCCGAGTACACGCAGACGTCGACGCTCAAGCTCGGCCTCGTGCACGCGCGCATGCTCAAGATGGCGGACGACGTGCTGTGCGTCAAGTACTCGCACGCGTCTGACCCGCGCAAGCTGCTGGTGGCCGTGGCGCTGCTCGACTGCACAGTCAAAGTGTTTTACGACGATTCGCTCAAGTTCTTCTTGTCGTTGTATGGCCACAAGCTGCCCGTCATGTCAATGGACATTGCGTCCGACGACACGCTGCTGGTCACGGCCAGCGCCGACAAAAACGTCAAGCTGTGGGGGCTGGACTTTGGAGATTGCCACAAGAGCATCTTTGCGCACGATGAAGCGATCATGGGCATCGCGTTCGTGCCGCAGACACACTACTTTTTCACAGCGTCCAAGGACAAGAGCATCGCGTACTGGGACGGCGACCACTTTGAGCGCATTCTCAAGCTCACGGACCAGCACTTTGGCGAAGTGTGGGCGCTGGCCGTGAGTCGCGACGGCAGCTTCGTCGTGTCGGCATCCCAGGACCGATCGCTCGTCAAGTACTCCCGTGGAGAGGACCAAGTGTTTGTCGAAGAGGAGAAGGAGAAGGAGCTAGACACGCTGTTTGAGAGTGACCTCCAGCCCACCAACACGGCCGGCCCGACCTTGGGCGGCACAAGCGTCGCCGCCACCGACGCGTCTGCGACTGCCGGCAAGCGCACCGTGCAGACCGTCAAGTCGGGCGAGCGGTTGATCGAATCGATCGACATTGCCGACCGCGAACTGCTGGCGCAGAAGAACAGCAAGGACCCGCACGCCGTGTCCACCAACTTTATGCTGCTTGGGTACTCGCCGCTCAAGTTTGTCCTGCGCAGCGTGCGGGAGATTCGCGCCAACGAGATGGAGGAGGCACTGATGGTGCTCCCGTTCGAGTACGTGAAGAAGCTGTTGTCGTACCTGCTGCAGCTCATCGCGGCGGAGATGGAGGTGGAGATCTGCTGCAATTGCGTGCTCTTCTTGCTGCGGGTGCACCACCACCAGATTGTCACCAACACGAGCCTCCTCGGTGAGCTGGACACGATGTGGGGCTCCCTCCGGGCCCAGCTGGTCTCGTCCAAGAACCGTATTGGGTTCAACTTGGCGGGTATGAAGTATATCAAGCGACAGGTCGACCATAACAAAACGGGGTACGTCGAGGAGTTGGGGGGTGTGCCGTCCGCCGCCAAGAAGAGCAAGATGTAGGTACACGCAGGTGTAGCAATAATAATAACCACAACCAATACTATAGTATCTCGAGGATGCCATGGACTAGGCTGCATTATTGATTGGCACACAGTACAGACGAACAACACTATACATATACCATGTATGTATATATGTACTATGTACCGATAGGAATGCAATTTTCAATCAATTCACATGTGAGTAGAATCGACTAATTTTTAATATTAATATTTATAGTAATATTTTAATATGACTATAAATATTAATATTAAAAATTATTAGTATTACTATATATTAATACTACATCGGTACTGTACTTACTAACGTTACTGGTAGTACCAGTACACGGAGCCTTACCGGCAGTTGAACACACTGACCAACAAACTTTTTATTTATGGGGTAACGTCACGGAGTTGTCGGCTACGACGATAAATAGGGGCCACGAATCTAATTTAACAGGGCATCGACTGACAATCGTCGGCGCTTGTTGTCCAGCACTTGGACATCCACCACCCTAGTGGGGGGCGCCGCGTACGATGGAAAGCTGCTTTGTCGGACATAGTCACTCGAAGCCGCACGGCTCCGCAAAACCTTGTGCGATGGCAGCATGTTCATCTGGTAGTGCCTATGTAGGTAGAGCTGTCTCTGGCGCTCCATTTCCATCGCAATGATCTGTTGCTTGACAAGGTACGTTTCGTACTGGCGCTGTCGGATCAGGGCCACGTACTCCTGCTCTGTCTCGTGTCGCTCGGTGCGGCACTGGTTTGTGGCCATGCAAAACACAGCGATCTCGTCCACGGCGTAGCCTGCGTCGCGAAGGAGTTCGATGCGGCGCATAGGTGGCAGCAGTTGGTCCCTGTGGGAGCGAGGGATCGCGGTGAGTCTGTCGTCGACGGGTGCGGTGCGGGACGTGACCGCGGCACCCACTAGACCCACTGACGGACCTCCCGTGCTGGGAACGGAGCACGCGTTGTGTCCGAGGTGGAACTCATGCACTGTGGTCGTGGACCAAGTCACTCGCTTGGCCGCCGCCACCATCGTCTGCCGGCAGTCGAATCGGGAAATGCTGGCTTGGTGGATGGGGAGGGACGATATGACTCACGCATTACACCCATCGTTCTGTTGGTTGTTTCAGAAAACCAAAGACAAAACAATTTGGATTCTTTTTTTTCGTCCAGTTTTTTACCACGATACTAACGGCGTTACACCAGTGTGACTTCGTACATAGTAGGGAATTTCATACACTGTATGTCCAAGAGGGGGCACGAGACCGACTTTGGCTTGTCAAGTACCCTACATACATACTTGAATACAGTACTATGTACCTAGCATGTGAGCCTTGTCGAATTGCACCAAAGATTCTAGTGCCTGAACCAGGCATCAGGCATCATAGAAATATCAAGGCTATGTATGGGTGGAGGAATTGTTCTCATGAACGAATATTCGAGTTCTGTAAGGTAACGCTACCGGTAAGCTCACCTACGCCGATATTGCACAGCTGGGTAGTCGCACATCCAATATGTTGTTGGTTTTGCCGCCACTTCACCGTCCACACACACATTCATAGCCATTGAATTGTACAGGTTGAATCCAAGCCAGGCGCTGTAAGTAATATATTATTTTCCAATGTGCACTTATATCGGGTTACTCACAACTATTTCGCCCCCTCATTGGTCCATGAATGTGAACCATATCAAATCCTCCAATCATCTTCACGACGCCCTTGCTACATACACTTCGAAATTTCCGGATATGTCCGGATACCTTAATATCCGTTTGAAATCTGCAATCTTGCATTCCGCCCTTCGAAACCCATTGGACACGGCTGTAAGAGTCTTGACGAAAGCCAGTTCGTTCTGTAGGTTAGTAAGGTCAGTTCCTCTTTTACTACTTGCGTAGCCAGAGCAACGTTATGAAAGCAAGCCTCCGGGTACATGTACCATGCTCGCTTCTGTCGCGGATGATTAGAAGTGTTTCTGTCGGCGGATGATTAGAAGTGTTGCTCCACCGTGTTGAGTGCGAAACACTGCACGTCGCATGGTGGGACACTTTCGTGGCAGCGCCTCATGAAAAAAGAAACGAAGAAAAGTTAATTCTAGCCAATCCAATCGCGTTCAGAAGGAATATAGGACTGCCCAATCACACGTTGGCATTTGACAGAAAGATGTTGGCCAACATGGCGGTGGGCGCGGCAGTCGTTGTCGGTGCTCTGGCCGTCGCGTACATCGTCTTCCAGCTCCACTTGTTGCCACTACCTCTAGCTAGCATGGCTGGAAAGTTCTTCTTCTTCCCCATGTGGCCGTTCACGTATCTCGCGCGCCGAGCCAACTACTTCACAGAGATCGACGACACAGTCATCCTTGGCGCTGTCCCTGTGGTTTTCATGGGGCACATGTCTCAGATGGCGGCGCTAGGTGTGCGGGGCGTAGTGAATGTCTGCGACGAGTATCAAGGGCCAATAACGGCGTATAAGAAGTGTGGTATCGCTCAGCTTCGCATTCCAACGGTGGTAAGTGCCAAGTTCGAGATACGACCTTCTCTGATTCGAGTGTTTGCGCACAGGATCACATGGAACCCACATTGGAGGACATTCTCAAAGCAGTCGAGTTCATCGAGTATCATAAGAAATTGGGCGCGCGGGTCTACGTGCACTGCAAGGCCGGGTCTGGGCGAAGCGGGGCAATAGTCTTTTGTTGGCTGTTGAAGTCCACCAAGATGGATCTTATGGAAGTCCAAGACTTTATGCGAGCCAAACGCAGGGTCCGACGAAAACTGTACAAGCAGCCGAACGTGTTGGCGTTTTACAACACTCTCCACCCCGCAGCGACGGTGCCGTCCCATGTCGAGTCTGTGTAGACCAATACATTTCAAATCTTGAACAGGAATAACATTAGAACGAGCTCACAAGCACCACGAGTATCAATCATTTACCGAAAGTAGTATAGTGTGGTTCTAGCGTTACTCGAAGTTTCCGATTATTATTGTAGGGGCCAATGGGGAAGATACACAACAGATGGATTTTTTTTTAACGTTAGTATAAATACTACTACCTCTGTCCGAAATTGATTGCAAATCCAATTAGAGCCCCCAAAGATCCTAAATAGGAATGACAGCTGATTTATCCACGAAAAACAGTACAAAAGTGGGAATGATGATCATTTTTGACTGTGCTCACGTTTAAGTTTTGTAAATTTATATTTGTAAATAAACTATTTATACAGATATCGGGTATATTTGTGGTAAAGTGTAAGTGCAATAAACTGACTTGTTAATGGAATTCGCAAGGTGAGCCACCTTGCTCCTTTTTAATATCCAATCAGAGTCTATCACACCTTGTTTCTTACACACGAATGCTATAACACTGACAGAAGAGGATACACTTTTGAACTTTGAATTTTGTACTCTGGAGTAGAGCTTTGTGTGATGCTGTTCCAGAGACTTGTGCACTGATGAGTGCACTCCGACTATGTGGTTCTCCCCTTACAGCTATCATTGTGTTGTGCGCTCGGTTGGGTCGCAATGTCGTGGTGGCTCTGGTGGGCCAACGCGGTGGCGCAAGAGGTCTGGGTAGCACCCATCGCAAACGCAAAGTGCTAAAGCCGCCACTTCAGCACTTGCGATGGGTGCCACCAAGATGTCTTGCACCACCGCCCGCGCAACCACGCGATGGCAGGGAGGTGTGCGGCACCGACACGGGTTGGATGGTGGAATGAGGGATGACCAATTTCATTGGGTTAGTAGGCAAGTGGTGAAATGAGACCTGTTAGAATTGACCGAGTCCTGAATACCACATCACATGATCTTGCTCTCATACACAGCCTACAATTATCTCAAGGCTCCTTGCATCAACCGCCATCACAGGAGTAGAATATATCGCAACAGGGCGTGCGTGATGATATACGATTTTCGTGATTTCACCGCATCTGATTGGACAAAATTGGACAATTTTGAATTCGCAAGGTGACCTGCCTTGCGAATTCCAAAAACAGAAAGACACATGAAAAATAAAAATCATCAATACAAACTTGAAGATATATTTAATTGAAACTATACAATTTCAGAATTATTTATCGAATTCGCAAGGTGGTTCACCTTGCGCAGCATACAAAATTGCCTATTTCACCTTGCTTTTTCTGGTTAATGTAAAATATAATAAATTGTACCGTAAACTTACACTCGTGCAATCACTTTCGGACAGAGGTAGTATGAAAGGATTATCCGTTTGAAAAAAAAATACACTGCCAAATTCTCTACTGGTACGTCATCTCGTTAGCGTGGCGTGGCTACAGTGGATCACCGTTTTTGAAGCTCGTATAAATTAATATCCTGAGCAACTTTTATAAATATTCATTGCTAACAGGAGATTGAAGAATCGATACAATTTGAAATTCAAAGCCTTTAGCCAATCCGGCGCCACTATGGTGTCGTCATTTCGACCCCACAAACGTGCACACCACGAGCCCTTTGCCGCACCAATCTTATTAGAGTTACGTCTCAAAAGCTACATATTGTGTACTTCTAATGTGACAATTATAAAAGTGTATTGTACTAGATTTCAACACGTACTTATATAGTACATATAATTATTCAGGGTATTTATCGAAAAGTGGTGGGTATTTGTAAAGTCAACAAACACTGGGTGTATGGCATGACGAATTTCTCCCAAAATCCATAACCTTTGTGTATACTTACTTACTTACCTCTACAAAGCTATATTTCACCCATCCGGGGATCCACTGTATACGCTACAATTTTCATATTAACTATTTATCGCTCACGATTATGTAGCAATAATTATCGCCAATGGCCCCCATGGAAGCACACTTTTTTTCGAAACAAGAAACCGTTTCATCATTTTATCATGGCGTGAATAGAATTCTTAAAAACAACACATCAAAACGAATGTTATGTGATGTTATATTTGGAAGCAAATATGGTTAATTTGGATGTTATATTTGAGACAGCCACTTTCAAAGCCACACAACAAAAGCCAATGTAAATCGACCACCCCGAGATTCAATCTGCGTGTTCACAAGTATTTTCTCTACATAATGACGTACCATAGAGGTCGTAACGAGCTATATTCATCGAGGTATTTACTTATAAACAATGTTATATTTGCAACTTTGAGGACTCATCACTCATGCTACAATTTTGCAATCGCCATATTTCTAGCTTTGAACGATAGCCTGCAACTAAGTTCGCAATATTTACATTGCACCTCTCGTTGACAAGCCATCGAAGAGATACATATATTCGATGTACTTTCTTAGTGGGGCGTAATGCTGGGGTCTTGTTAACAATGAAAATGCACTGGCTTGGAAATGATTGGATGTAATGTAATTGTTTTCGACGAATCGAAGGTCGTTTTGCTAAAATACCCAAAACCAAAAATGACAAGCGACCTCATGCGGGCCACAGTGGCAGTCTCCGTGGCCGCCGGGATGGTCTACGTGGCGTTCCAGCTGCATCTACTTCCACGGTCCATCGCAAGCGTCGTTAGCAGAGTGTACTTCTTCCCTACATGGCCATTAACGTACCTCTCACGAAGATCTGCGTACTACACGCTGGTGGACTCGCATGTGTTTCTCGGTGCTGCGCCGATGGAGTTCATGGGTCATGTCTCGCAGATGACATCTCGGGGAGTGCGAGCAGTGGTGAACATGTGCGACGAGTACGACGGGCCAGTAGATGCGTACAAGAAGGCCGGCATCTCGCACCTTCGCCTTCCAACGCCTGTACGTATAGCTTGTGTATGTTTGCGCAATTGTGTAACATGGAGTAGGATCACACGGAGCCGTCGTTGGCCAACATTCGAAAAGCCATCGAGTTTATCGAGTTCCACAAAGCGCAAGGCTCACGAGTGTACGTGCACTGCAAGGCAGGCGCGGGTCGAAGTGCTGCCGTGGTGTTTTGCTGGTTGTTGCAGTCCACGGGGTGGAGCCTAGACGACGTCCACGAGTACTTAAGCGATAAACGCCGAGTCCGGCGCCGACTCAAAACCCAGCCAAACGTGTTAGCATTTTTCCACAGTCTCCCCGCCAACCAACAAAGTACTCTCTCGAAGAGATACATATATTCGATGTACTTTCTTAGTGGGGCGTAATGCACTGGCTTGGAAATGATTGGATGTAATGTAATTGTTTTCGACGAATCGAAGGTCGTTTTGCTAAAATACCCAAAACCAAAAATGACAAGCGACCTCATGCGGGCCACAGTGGCAGTCTCCGTGGCCGCCGGGATGGTCTACGTGGCGTTCCAGCTGCATCTACTTCCACGGTCCATCGCAAGCGTCGTTAGCAGAGTGTACTTCTTCCCTACATGGCCATTAACGTACCTCTCACGAAGATCTGCGTACTACACGCTGGTGGACTCGCATGTGTTTCTCGGTGCTGCGCCGATGGAGTTCATGGGTCATGTCTCGCAGATGACATCTCGGGGAGTGCGAGCAGTGGTGAACATGTGCGACGAGTACGACGGGCCAGTAGATGCGTACAAGAAGGCCGGCATCTCGCACCTTCGCCTTCCAACGCCTGTACGTATAGCTTGTGTATGTTTGCGCAATTGTGTAACATGGAGTAGGATCACACGGAGCCGTCGTTGGCCAACATTCGAAAAGCCATCGAGTTTATCGAGTTCCACAAAGCGCAAGGCTCACGAGTGTACGTGCACTGCAAGGCAGGCGCGGGTCGAAGTGCTGCCGTGGTGTTTTGCTGGTTGTTGCAGTCCACGGGGTGGAGCCTAGACGACGTCCACGAGTACTTAAGCGATAAACGCCGAGTCCGGCGCCGACTCAAAACCCAGCCAAACGTGTTAGCATTTTTCCACAGTCTCCCCGCCAACCAACAAAGTACTCTCTCGGAATAACAACATTTGAAACCAGTTTGTAAAGTGCAGTTCCAAGGTAGCCTTCAAGAAATACTTCGAAGAAGGGCCACTGTGGCGGCCAGATTGACAGCGAACGAATCGACCATTGAAATTTCGAGTAGAACCCACAATATATGGACTGGGTAAACATTTGGCCAAAGTGATTACAAGTATTTATCTTGATGATTGTATCTCTTGAGTTTATTTCAACGGTCTAATGTGTCCAATAAAACTTTTTAACACGCGGCTATTAATAGTATTATACGAATTGGCCATAAATTGGGGCTCGGTAGTTTACCGGTATACTACTGTACTATTAATACAGTACAGTACTACGAAGTAAATTGTTAATCCCATCCTCAGCATGTCCCCTGTGCAGTGAGTGCATGCAATACACGTTGGAAGTCCCGTGCGTAAACTGTAGCGCCACCCCTTTCTACCCGCCAAACGATAACACTGTTCAATTGTCCTTGAACTTATACAGCGTAATCACTCACTATTTTGTGTGTTTCAAGGATTTGGTATTTTTTAGAGGAGTACATGACGCCTGAAGTCTGATTCGCTCCAGATAAAGGGAGCAGATGGAGTACGACAGTACAATACTATTAATAATGGCCACTGTATCGCAGCTCCTTGTCGTACGTGGCTTTGAGCTGCTCGTCAGACAGAACTGCGTAGGCGGCCGACATGTCCTTGAACAGTTCTCCGTCTTGTGTGGTTTTGGCTTTGTCTACATATCCGAGTTAGAACACGTCATAAGAAACCCAAGCACCTGGATGGTACAGAAGGGCTAGCTTCCGGTACGACTTTTTGATCTCCGCCTGGGTCGCAGTGCTGGGCACTCGTAGCACTTGGTAATGAGTTAGTGGCGGGACATAGGGCGGCCTTGGCGGGGCTTGTTCATAGGGGTCCCCTGCATACTTGTGTGCCTTGCTCCTGTGCCGTGCCTTGGGTCTTCGTTGGTGCGACGAATAATAAAAGTCGTCGTCCCAGCCATTCCGACGATGATACTTGGATCTGTCCCAGTCCTTCTGGACTTGGTCGCGCTCTCTACGAACGTGTCGCAGGTCGTCGGGGGCCATCTTGGCTTTGGCCATGTACTCGTCAAAATCTGCCACGCTTTCCTTGTAATGATTCTGGGTGTAGTAGCACCTCGCCCGTCGAAGGAGGACCCTAAACCCCACAAAGGGCAACTTGAAAACCATTCTAGTAAGATGATTTCGTACTTGAAGTACACGGGGTGGTATTGTAAGGCTGCGTTGCAGTCTTGGACGGCCTTGTCGTACTGATTGAGTGCCATGTACGCCGCAGCTCGGTTGCCAAGGATCGACGCATTGTACCTGCGGTGGTTCTCGTCTAACGACAGCGCCTTGGTGTAGAGCAACTCGGCTCTGCTGTAGTCGCCACGCTTGAACGCGTCGTTGGCAGCCAGACGCACATCTGCCATCAACTCCCACAGACGTTTCACGCTCAAGACGTCGACACTGGTCGGCGCGGCTCGAAGCAGTTGGTGCAACTCTTCGAGAGCTTTCTCCGACTACAACCACCCATGGGGGCTTGTCACACACACAGCGCTGCTGTGGAGACTGGTACGTACCTTGTCGTCGTAGTGCAACGCTCGACAATACAGCACGGCCATTTCAATGCCGAGTGACGTTACCCCACCCGACGCGCCATTTCGAACCAGCCCTGTACAGTACTCCTCCACCTTGGCGAATTCACTACAACACATGTTAGAGATATATACAGTATACTCGATGGGATCCGCTTTGTAGCCATCTATTTACCACAAGGTCAAGAGCAACGTGACTTTCTGCACACGGAGCTCCCGACTGGCCATGGCGATCACCATCGCGGCCTCCGTTGCGCGAAGGGCCGCCTCGGTGTCGTTGGCAATTGTGTATCGGTTGAATTGCCGAACGAGCGACTCGAGCGACCGGACGGCGACGTGCCCTTCGTGCCACTGCGCTTGGTATTTCTCCAGCTGCGGATGATGGCGGGATGGGTCTAGGTCGCGCAGCATCACGTCCACGTGCCGGTACGCCTCCCTGGCGTCTTTGGTCTTACCCAATAGAAGCCAGCATTTGGCCACACGTAAATGCGCCTGCAACACATCACCAGTTAGAACCCCATGTCACAGATAAACGTGTTAGCTCAACGTACCCGAAGGTATGTGCGGTCGAGTTGGACGGACGCGATGCTATCGTGCAGCGCTTCTTGGACCTTGTCCACCATCTCCAGCGCCGCCGCGCGATTCGACAGCAGTTTGGCTTTTTCCGCCTGCAGTTCTGGTCGAGGCGGCGACCTTTGAACCTCGTTTTCCAGTGCATCAAGTGCAGCCGAGTACAGCTCGATGGACGAGGCGAAGTCACCGCCGGTGTAGGCCTTCCCCCCTTGCTCCTTGAATCGTAACCACTCTGGGGGAGTTGGGGGAGGCGGTGGGGGCGGGGTGGCTGCCGCTGGTCGCTGACTTGGCCGTCGTCCGGACGAAGGCGCGGCCTTCGCCACACGTCGAACGGATGCCAGTGGGAGGTTGCAAGCACGGACCGCACACATGTTGTGACTTTTAGAGCACGTCGAGCAGTACGTTAGGTGGTTGTACGCGGACACAAACTCAGCATTGCATTCCCAACAACGAGAGGCGCAGAGGCCGGGCGATGGCGGCGGGGGGTGGGTCGTGTGTTGGACGCAGAAGCGCCGCGCCAACTCGGTTGGGGTTAAGACCAGGGTGGGCGTCGATTGAGCGGCGGGGTCAGTCGGCTCTGGTCGTTCAGCAATTGGAGGGTCGACAATGTGAATTTCGTTGAAGCCATGCCTCAAATCGTCGTCGACACGCATGTCGTTGTGGTCTTGTTTCGGGGAGGGAGGCAGAGGAATGTCAAATGCAAAAGACTCGCTGTCCGGCATTCATGTGAGGTTTCGCGTATGAATCAAGAGATGCACATACCCGGGGGTCGTTGAAGGAGTTGTTGATGAGGGGATTTCTTGATTCGTACAAGGAGGAGGTCGCTCCTTCCGAAGCCGGCGTCGGATTTCGTAGTGTCGTTTGCGGCGGCCATTGGATGCGACCGCGGGGGGCACGCCCATGTGAAACTGAAAACTGGACGATGATGTCGGCGGCGGCTCGTGAGGGAAAGTGGTGGGCTCAAACGCTGGAGAAGAACGAGGGAACGCTGCTGGTGTGCTCATGGGAACTGTGAATGGCACGAACGACGGTGGCGGTGATGTCTGAGGAACATGGGTTGACGATGAAGGTGGTGGTGGTGGTGGATCGTCTCTCCTGCGTGAGTCACCTGCTGTCGTGTTGGTGGCGTAGCTAGATGTCTGGACATTGAATGACGTTGCAGAGTTTGGGGCACTAGTCCACGGGCCTTGTTGTGCATTGGCGGGGAACTTCTTTGAGATGGCTTTTCGTGTCATGCGATGTCTCAGAGCGACTTTTTTCTTTGTCGAGTCGTCTCGAATCCCCATGGAGAATCCCATGGGAGCTTCCTGTGAACCACCTTGATATGGATGTGCGACGTGAGGATGCGTGGCCCCGTTGGATTGTGATGTATCGATGTAGGGCGTCCAGTACCTTTGCGCTTCAGTGGCATCCATTGGCATATCTACATGTGTGTGATTACCTTGGTTTAGAATCATTACGTCGTACGGTACCGTGGACAGAGAAGGCGGCCATGGCGCGGGAAAACCAACGATGCAATTGTGGTCGATCGACAGTGCCAAATGAGAACACAATGACAGCCAATCCAATTCTCGTTTGAATATTATTAGCCAATCACAATACGGACTTGAGCAACAATAATGATCGTACCAGTATTTACGGATGAATATAATATGATTAATACTCGACCTGTATACTTTAATTTGGGCCAATGAAGCACCTGGTTTACTTTGTAGAAAATAAGCGTACTCTAAGCGAGGACAAGGAAATGGATTCTAGCGACCTTATAACATTAGCATCCACACCAGGGGCAACCACAGTGATGACAAAGTCGAGTGGAGGTTCGCTGAAAAGAAGTTATGAAAAACGAATTGGTCATGTATTATTACTATTTTGGATATTAACAGTAAACATGCGTATTCCAGGGCAATTTGACCGACAATTTCAATTGGGTCCAAGAATGATTTTGGGTGGTGTGTCTGGATGCCATAGAATTAAAGAAAGTTCGGAAATGAACAGCCAATCAGAGGATAGCGCAGAGCCGAGAGGACTTCGTCCACCCAGAGAGGACCACTGAGGATGGACGTCCTCTTTGGTGTCTTGTGGACGAAAGCGAGATAGTGGTACTCCATCTGTCTGGCGAAGAGTTCCTTGGCCAGGCGGCGGCGGATGAGCCATCGACGTAGGAAGGCAATCACCATGGCCTTTCTCATTCCGAAATGCCCAGTCAATTCAACGTGCACTGTCAATATCGTCAAAATATTCTACTCATGAGTAGAATATTATTTCTTGTGGTTTTCACGATGTTTCTGATCGCACGGCTGGACACGTCGCCGACACAGCTGGGATGTCTTGGACGGCTATGGCCACGCGAGCGAGGATGTCGTGGTGTGACCAGGAACGAACGGATACACGAGGTTGATGTGCGGTGATGACCGATCGAACCTCGTGTCAATTTCTACGTAATATTACCCAAGTCGCTTTCTATTGTTTGTGCATTGCGATTCTCGAACCGACTAAACTTTACATTTGTATGCTTGGCACCAACCACCCTTGGCATTCCATTTGAACGCATGTATGTTGAACGATTCCATGGTAATATTACTACTGTATCGCTAGCTACTACGCTGACGATGGGGAGGACGGTCGTTGCACCTCCTCCTCCATCATGGGAATCGCATACGGCACGGCACTGGCCGTCGTCGTGGCTGTGTCCAGTGGCAGCTCCACCTCTGGGAGTTGGTTGAATTCGGTTGGCCCGTCCCACAGCTTTCTCAGGAGTCCGTTAGTTCGCCATGTGGCGACCACCAGTACGCCCAACGTGCACGGGACCAAGTACAGGAGCGCCGGCTGGCCCGACCGCATGAGGATTACGCCGATGTTGGCCAGCAGAAGCCCCACAGCGTACCCGACGCACATCATTCCAAAGAGGCCGACGCGCCCGCCAAATGAGCCGGGGCGAGGGATGCCGACGACGTTTCCGCGGGTGGCATAGTCGAATCGGGCGCAAAAGACGACGAGGAGCCCGGGGAGGACGATGTCTCCGAGGCCGAGCATGGCTTCGCCGCCGAGCCAGTTGGTGAGTTTCGGCAGCCGCAGCAGGATCGGGATGTCCTCCTTGACGCACTTGGCCCCGTTGTCGTTGGACGGGTACCGCAGGCAATAAGAGGACGGAGCCTCCGCGTCGTCCTGCTTGCCGCCTTGGGCCGCGACGATCATGACCGACTTGCCAAAGATGTAGGGCGATAGAAACACGAAAAATATGTCGTACACGAACACGAGCAGCAGCAAGATCGTGGCCACTTTGATATTGGGCAGCCGGATGGTCTGGAGGAACTGGATGCTCACGCAGATCCCAAACACATCTTGCAGCACGAACGAGTAGTCTTGATGGCGAGTAAGCACCCAAAAAAGCACCAACCCTAACGACAACCCGAACGACAGCACGTCCGACACGGTAATGCGGATTGGACCCAGGTACGCATTGTCGGCGGCGTACAGCTGGCCGCGGAAGGCGGAGACGCGATGCAGCAGCGGGGTCAAGAGGATCGTACCCACGGCACTGGTCGCGCCAAAGCAGAAGAGCACGATCACTACCATCACCACATTCACGTAGAACAGCAGCAAGAGAAACCCCGAACCGAACACGAGGAATGCCACTGCATGCACCCATCCCATGTCGAGTGCCGGCTCGTCCATCTGCTCCTGGCGCAGGGCGGCGTGGACGGCGGCAGGCACACGACCAGACGACGACGTGGCATGGACGCGCTTGGCCGTCGCCTTCTTGCGCTCAAACGTGGCGCCGTAGTACCCGGCGGTGACGATCGTGGCAACGGCCATGAGCCAGATGAGCACTTGCGCCAAGTCTACGCGAGGCACGTAGCGTTTGAAGAGGATCACCTAGAGGAAGGAATGGCCATCAGTTTGACGACAGGTATATGCGGTGGTATTGAGAAGGTGGTCACGCACGGAGGAAGACCCGAGCTTGGAAGCGTCCGCCACGCGGATACGCACGACGGGGATGATCACTTGGTCGGCATTCACGCCATATCCCAAGTAGTCGGCGACGTCCCACATGCAGCACACCTGGTTGCCACTTCCCGTGGGAATGCAACGCTGCGACGCACATGAGGGGGAGGTGTTGCATGTGGCGGCGTTGTTCAGGTCCGACCATGGAGGACTCTCGATGGAAGGGAGGACGGCGGAGCCTTGGGAGCAGTCGAACGCGCCGCCCTTGTCGTATTTGGATCCGTTCTCGCGGACAGTGGTGTTGTAGATCGCTTCGACCGTGTCCGCAATGATGACCGCCGCCGCACCGATCTGTTGTGCCGCGAGCGCCTTTTCCGTGAATGTGCAATTGCCCCGCTCGACGACCAGAATGAAGCGAGACGTGGTGAGCGAAGACTACAACGTCTCATGAGCAGGTATGCAACTTTAGCCAGGGATAAGACTTACCAATTTCTGCTGGAGCGCTGTGTTGTTGATCAATTCCGACGCTTGGCATGCAAAAGTTGCCGCAGGACTCAGCGCACGCAACGACACAACCTGTCCCTGCAAAGCCATGTCCTGGTCGGGCAAGTCGCCTCCCCACGTGTTGGACGACAATGGGTCCTTCGCATACGTGCCATATAGGTCTCCCGTGGACGTGCGTACAACCGCCGTTTGGAGGCGGTAAGTATCTGGCGATGCGTGGATGCATGAGAAGAAGGCGACGGCGGCCACCGTAGCGGCACGACACATAGCAGCTCTCATGCGCGATATGCAGAATGAAAAGAAACTGAATATCTAAACAACCTGATTTAATTACGTTTTAGTTGAAAGGAGAAGGCTACTACTGTAAATGATCACAAGACATGGTTTCAGGTCAAACTGCTTCGTATTAAAACGTATACGTTTAAACGTCTTCTCAGGGCAAGATTTAAAAAGACGTGATACAGTAACGTACTGTGTAGCTAGCTACCAAGCAACTAACTACTGCAGCCCGACGGCATCAAACGGCCGATGCCGATGCCGCTGCTCCAGAACTTCCTTCGTCGTCTTGGGGATTGTTTGCGGATCATGCACACGTCGAAAGTCGGCATTCGGGTCGAGTTTTGACCGCATGTTGGATCGCTTGGGAGGGTTGCCACCCATGACATGCTTGTCCTTTGGGCGGAGCAGGGGAAGCGTTGAGCAGACAAAGTCCGGTTTGACCAGCCCCGTTCCTTCTTTGCTCGCCGAGGACGCCGCAGTCGTCTTGTTGGTCGCGGGTGGCAGCATCCCGTCATGTCCACCCTCCGCCGCCCCCTCGGCAATGTTCTTGTCCAAGTGCATCTTTGCAGTCATGGTTCGCCTATCGTTTCTTTATGTTGAGCATCATGTATCATCGCTTTCCGTAACTCTGCATGTTCCATCGTACATGGCCGTATAATTGCTCGTCTTGTGCGCCAACTGTCCCAACCGGTTCGATGCCGAAATGAGAGTTCGTGCCAGATTTTTGAGCTTGGAGTTGGTCGTGACGGCTGAATCTAGCATCTGCGTCCTGTGGCGACTGCCTTCCGTGTCCACAAACGCAAACGCTCCTTCGTGGGTGTTCCTCTAGATCATCCCCATGCTTAGCCCATGTGTCCTGGGTCATGTTGGTACCATGTGCACAGACTTGATGGCCACGTACAGGCACTTGTACGGGGTGTTCTCGTGGGTGCTCCTACCTCATTCGCATGTCATCATCAACAACCTTCATGAGCGTATGACATACATGAAGCACCGCCCGATGCACTGCGAAAAGTGCGAGTCTCTAGCCCACATGTTGTCGCGCACAAACTCGTCCAGCTTGAGCGTCTTTTGCTTGATCTGCTGGGCGAACCCGTCCCACGCAAGGATCTCACCCTTGGACACTTTGATTACGGTGATGACGTCAGCGATGTCGGACGTGGCGTCTCGCGCCATGCTCATCGATGCCTTCCGGGTCAGCAAGTTGGCTTCGTCCCCTGTGCCTCCGAGGAAGGACGTCGTGACGATCTTGCCCACAGTGGCGGCGGCGGCCACTTGTGACAGCAAGTCCACCGAGTTGCGGTGGTTGTGGTGGTGCGTAGACCTGCAGATCCACACCTCGCCTGGCTTGGGCATCGTGTCCTCCGTGAGCTGGGACTCCATGTGCTGCGTGTGGCTCAGGGCTGCTGCAATCGACCGACTGGGGATGAAGTGCTTGTGGTGCTTTCCCGCATGCGCGTTGGCTTGCGGCGTCGACGCGCTGTACGTGGCTGGTTTGCCTAGGTGCCAGTACTTGTGTCGGCCGAACACACCCACCTGCACACTGTCTAGCGTCCACAGACTCACTTCGCCATTCCCACTCGACACCAACACAAACATGTCGATCTGCCTCGTGTTCTACGTATATTGGATGTCATGGGGGGGGTTGGTATGAATCTCGTGACGGTACTGTACCTCGATAAAGTTGAGGCTGAGGATGCGACCGCCGCCTATGCGCCACTGGCAGCCGTGTTCAAAGTACATGCCCTTATCCTTCAACGTCACACTCAGCCCCCACGTACGAATGTACCCCGCCGAGTCGCCTATAAACATGTCCTGATTCCGAGACTGCGTCTGATATTCGTGTACCTGTGACGACGTTATCCCCGCACCGATCGCACGCCATGACGACCACCGATTCCCCAGGCGGGTGCTCGAGCGGAATCTACTCGGTCGGATGAGTGAGAATGACCTACGAAGAACGCGACGTTCCGACCTCGGTTTTGTAGGAAGACACTCGATCGAGCGTGACGAGTTTGCCTTCGTCCCCTGCAGCCATGAGCAGCTCCAACTTGTTGCAGTACATCATGCACTCGATGGCGCCACCGCTTTGGTGCAGCTGGGACATGAACTCGCCTGAATTCAAATTCCACAGCAAAATCTAGGCGCAATTTCATATTACAATCACACGTTCCAAAGACTAGAGCCACACCTTGCCGTCCAAGCCAGATGTGGCCAGCGTCGCCGGCGGGATGTACACGACGCTCAAGATGTCATCCGTGTGACCCTTGGCCGTGTCGGAGGCGGCGATGACCCACATCGGCAGCGGCTCGTCGTTGTCGTCGTTCGAGTCGAGCCAAATGTAAATCTTCCGATCCCACCCCACCGAGCACACAAACCGCTGGCAAATGTACTCGCCCATGCCCACGCGCACGTTGCGCTCAATATCCAAAATGCACGTCACTTCGCCCTGCTGGTACCGTTGATGGTGAGACGACGTCCTCTGGGAGGTTCTGGGGGGATGCGCCGTCACGCTGTCGCATGTCCTGAGCGTGGTGCGGGTGGGGCTGGGCAGGGACGGGTTCGATGATCCGTCCGCGACGAGCTTCTCTGCGTCGAACGACTCGGGCATGACTACAATGTCCCGCACGCGCGGCGGCCTTGGTGGCGGTACCGAAAACGGAGAGACTCGGCTTTCGACCACGTCGTTTTCTTGCTTGAGAAATTGCTTCACCAGCGCGCCGTTGCTAAGGCACGAGTGGAACCACGGCGGCTTACTGGATACTACACGCAATAAAAGTACCTGAAGTTCCACATCTTGACTTGTGCGCCGTCGTGACTGCCAGTGATGAGGCGGCGACCTGCGCAGTCAAACGACATGGCAGTGATGGGACTGGTGCCGTGGGCGTTGTTGAAGCTGCACACTTCTTCGCCTGTTTCGGCCTAGAATTGTGGGGGGGGTAAGACCTGTCGGCTTGCTTGTAGTGCGTACACTCCACGTCTTCACGACGCCTTCTTCGCTCATTTCCGCCGTGAGCACTTGGTTGAACACTGAGTTGTAGCAAGAAATACACGGCGCCTTCTTCGTGATGAGTTCAGCTTCTTCGGACGAGATCATCTTGAGAGGCCACCTGGCCAAATGGGTCGTGGCGCTGATGAGTCCGGGTGCCTTTGGGTCAAACAGGAGCGACGAGATGCGGTTGTCGGCGCCACCCGTGCTCCTAACCATGCCACGTCATGACTAAGATCGGTCGGTCGCTTGTCCACACATACTTGTATCGATCGGTATACGTTTGCAAACACCGGTGGTTGCGAATGTCCCACACCTTGAAGACGTTGTCGGACGAGACAGACACGATCTGAAAGTTGTCGTCGTCGCAAGCCAGATGCAGCACCGACGCCGCATGGCCCTACACTCCCAGCATTCAACCCCGGGGCTGGCGGCTGGCTGGTCAACGGACGTACCCTCAATGTAGCCACAGCGCGCTGCGACGAATACGGGTTCCAGATCGAAATGTCTCGCTCCATGCCGCAACTAGCGATGAGTCGCGAGCTGGACGACCACACGAGGTCGAACACGCCTTTTTTGTGCTTGGAGTACTCAAACTTGGCCACCATCCGCTCCACGTCGATGATCTATTCATTCACGCCATCAGCATGTTCGGACCGTCAATCAACCTCCCGATGGCGGAATGTCGTCGCAGGACGTTCCGACGTCGCACCGAAATATTCGTGTCCAGCGACGTCGCGACAATGGCGCGCATGTCGTGCACCCACTTGACGCGCGTGATCCAATCCCTGCCACCGGATAAATCCCACAGTAGTGAAATGTCATGGCCATTCATTGATTGTGGTTTGTTCGTACGTGTGCTTTTTGTACTTGGCGCGCGTGGAAAACCCGTGGGTTTCGAGCGGGTGGGCCCCCGGGCGGCCGTCGCAATTGGTCCATTGACTCGACGTCGTCATGACCTAGATCGCCTGTAAGCCCTGTCGTCCATCGAATTTGGAGTGTTGGCCCTTACAGTGATCCCGCCCGTGTCGTCGCCGACAACCAGCGCCTCCTTTTCGTCGCTGGGCTTTTCAACGTATTCCAAGCACAGCGGAATGCACTGCTTCCGCGAGTACTCCGACAACTCGCCCAGCGACTGGCCCGTGGACATGTCATAGAAGGCCAGCGTCCGGTTCATGCTGGACACCGCTAACCGATTCGACCGCTTCATATACGAGCAGTCTGTGATCCAGTTGCGCCCTGTGGCAATGGTGGACTGAATGAAGGTCACAAACACTTAAGCCATGTGTCCAAACGATGGAGATGCTGAACCTACTTGGTACGCCAGGGTGTTGGAGCTCCACGTCCGCACGCTGCCGTCACGACTCGCAGTCACGTACAAGTGGGGCTTGTCCAGGGCCACGATGCGCGTGATGATGTCCTTGTGGTTGTTGGCCGGACGCACAGCCGACCCGTCGCCCCCTCCACCACCCCCCGCGTCCGCCACATCCACCACCTGCATCGATATTGCTGAGAATTGCGCCATGAGGCGTCCAACTGATTGCATGTGTGTACCTTGTCTGATTGAGTCGTGATGTATCGGCAACTCATATCGTCGCCCAAATTCGAGTTGGCGCTGTCGCTGCCGCTCAGAAACATGTACTAACAAGGTCATATGAGCCTTTTGATTATTTTTTGCGAGTCGAGGTTACGTTGGTGAATTCATCCCAGCTGACGGTCCCATCCGAGTTGGCATCGATCTTTTGGAACCTAGAAGAATCACAGACGCACAATGCTGCCTTATCGCATCTGAGTGTAGCTTGTGCCTGCCCTGCTTACAAGTCTGTGAGTTGGGTCTCACTCAACGTCGAGTCGATGGTTTCTCTGAACAGCCGCACAAATTCGACCTCGGTCAAGTCGCCACCGGCAAACTTCTCCTTGAGAGAGTGTAGTTGCTCGACGCCAATCTCATCGCGCGAGAACACGGACGCTTGCTTGCGTCCTAGTCGCGGCGGCGGCGGCGGCATGTTTGGTTTCACAAATGTGTGTTACCGTTACAATATTGTATCCGGTTACAAATTGCGGTTTCACACATTCCCACTTCAACTATCGTTCCTAACTCTCTCTATATACTACTGCATGCACCAACGCTCGACGAGTATGGCGCCGCAGCTTCCTGTGGGTTCTGACCGACCGAGTACCCTGCGAGATGCGCCATTTGATTCACTCCTCGCAGATGCAGCGCGTACTCTTGGTCGACGTCGATCTGGGTGACACTGCAGTGGCCGATGCCGATGCTGTGGTTCATTTCACCCCGCGACCCGATAAACCCGACGCCGTACGCGGCTTGGTGCACACAGTACCGGATAAAGCTCGACGAGCAGATCACGACCGTGATGGGGTACGTGACTTCGCCCATGCAGATCGTCTGCAGCGCCAGCGCCATCTTGGCCGATCGGCACTGGAACTTCTTGGACGTTGACAGCCCGTGCGGCACGCTTTCCCTCAGCAGCGCCAGTTCGTGCCGTGCGACGCGGTTCACTTTGCTGGACTGGGTGTCGTACGGGTTGTACGTTTCGTACACTCCCGCGGCCTTGTCCACTTCCTTGGCGATGATGTCCATCGTCTGAATCGTGCGCGTGATCGTCGAGTACACGAGCTGGACGTCCTGGTATGTTAGACCAGCCGCTTCGATCAGATCCTGCAGGAACTGCCCCGTCCGCCGCGCCGCCGCCTCGCCCGAGTCCGTGATGTTCTTCTCCACGTCGGCCGTCTTGAAATGCACATTGTTGAACTCTGCGTGCCGAATAAACAGGAGGCGCCGCTGGATACCACTTTGATTCTTCGCCGCGGACGACGACGACGGCGATGACGACGACGGCGGCGATAGGCCCCGAAAGTGGTCCTGCGGCGTGGGGTTGCGCAGCGTAAATGGAAGTGTCACGACGGGGTCGGTTGGCAGGGGCTTTTTCAGGCCCAACTTGGACGACAGGTTCGACCACAGGTTGTTTGACAACGACGCAGGGGGGATCATTGGCGGCGACTTGGCCAGGAACCGACGAAGTGCCTTCGTGTGCGCGTCCGTGTCCGAGTAGAGCGGCGTGGCGGCGGCGATCTGAATGGCCCAGAACCACATGTACATGGTGGAAGAGTTGGGGAACTTGAGAAAGAGCTCGTCCACCTCGCGAAGTCCCGCGACTTCGAACAGCTTGAGCTGGGTGTCGTCAAGCACTTGGACGCGGCATTTGTGGATGGGGCATGCAAACACTTGGTCGTTGTCGTCTTCGTAGCAAAACACAATCAACCCGGACGATAGACCCGCCCAATACGTCTTCCACGACACGCCCATGCATGTGATGTGGTGGATTTGCACGGGACTGATCACGAAGAACGCCTTCTCCCGAGTCAGGAGCTGCATCTGGTAGCACCCAAAGTCCACGGCGCTGTACGGAAGGGCCTTGCTCCACGACGGCGCCAATAGATGTTCCTCTTCTTCGTACCCGATGACTCGGCGCGTACCAAACAAGCTTAGTGGCAACGGCTTCTCGGGGCACTTGTACTGCAGCTCTGCCACCCACTCGACTTTTTCTAGCTCGCTAGCGAACGTCACGGCTTTTTTCGGTCGTTCCGGCTTGCGGCCCAAGTTGTTCATCAAGTGCCCGCGGTTTTCAAACGTGGGCAGGTCGTACACTTCGTTCTCGCTCGAGTCCACGACGGACCCTCGGCTATGGTCGTTGTCGTCGTAGGATCCTGATGGACTGCGTGACGGCACGACTTTGAGCAGTTTGTCCAAGATCGTGTCATGATGTGACCCGGAATTGAAAGATGCTCGAAGGACTTCGCCTTCCTTTACATAGCTGTCTGAGCGAGAAGTCGAGTTGCGTCCCATGACTGCCAGCAGTCCGTCGCGATAGACGCGGTGGAATGCGCAAGTGACAAACATGTTGCTCGCACGGATGGGTACCACTTTGCGCTTTCGTCGGGGATCATGTCCTGGAATAGAATTTTAAATTAAACTTGTACTTTGTATGTCGATTGAAAATCCATCATTTTATTTGCGGTCGTGAGACGAGGTATGCACAAGGCTGTACAAATCTCAAAATCTAAGCAATTGTAGCAAAGTGTTGCATCCCTCCCGTCATCATCCGGATATATGCACCATTATAACCGGAGAATATTTGGCACGCCAATCAAAATGCTCGATTATGGCACAGTTGTATTTACATGCGCGCAGGCTGGCGCTCGCGACTGCTTTGGATCGACAACAGCCCAGGGCTAGCTGGATGATCCAAGTTCAAGTTGAACAGTTTGTCGCCTGGAGCAGAATACGCTGCTCCACCGCTTGAACAGGTGTCGGTATGCGTAGGTGGTCTCCTCACTGCACTCTTGGAGCGCGCGTGAACGGTGGGGAGGGTGGACGTCTTGTGGCGTTGGGTTAGTTTCAGGTTGGCTTTTGTGGTTAGGACGTTATGAGTCGAGTGGGGAAGCAGAGGCGTTTCGGGTGTCGCTTGTTGTTGCTGTGGTCGATGCCTCGCAGACAGCACTTGGTTGTTGTTGTTCGTATCAGCTGCAGTCCGGAGTTTCACCATTTTCGCAATCGCCAGGCCAGTCACGAGGCGCTGTTTGATGGACACCACTGAGGCGAGGACGCCGCAGGACCGCACTTGGTCCCATGCTCCGCCACCTCCGTCGACCATGTCTCTGTCCAGTAGCTTCCGGATCGCATCCAGCTCAATGAGAATCATGTCTTGATCCATTTCAGTGTTGGTTTTGGGCTTCGAGGGTCGAGTAGGCGGGGGTCGGAGATCGGCTTGAACTGCTGCCGATGCTGTCGTGGGCTTCGGTGGCGGCACTGGTCCTCTTGGACCGGAAGTGGTCACTACAACCGACACAGACGGCGTCACAGGCCGCATCGTCATCGGTGACGCTGTCGGTTGCTGCTGGCTGTCGTCTATCATTTGCTCGAGGCACTTGAGTCGGTGTTCCCGTTGGTACAGCGAGTCGCCAGTTTGGTGCAGTTGACCTGATCTAAGATAAGCTTTGGATGTCGTGACAGCAGTATACACGCACATTGGAGATCATCCGCGCGCTGTTCGAGCGCCTCCATCTTGTTGGCGGTGTCAATACCAAGACTTTCTCGCTCGTGCGCCCACATGCGCTCGCATTCGGCCAACTCGGCGACGGACAATCGCGTCGAGATCCGCGCTTCCATGGCCGCCAACGCAGCTTCGAATGTCCGATGCGCCACTTGGCGCTGATGCTGCAGCTCCATGACTTGACTTTGCAGTTGGGTGATGGTGTGGAGGTACGTCTTTTCCACTTTGTGCGCGTCGTCGAGTTTGGTTCTCCATCGTGAAAACGTCGCGTTGTCAATGTGAAGCGATCGATGGGCCTGGAACGTGCGCCGTTCACGTTAGTACAAGGCTAGAGGTAGATCGTACCGCGAATGCACGGAACTGGGCTTTGAGCTTTTGCAAGCATTCGAACAAGTCCTAGCACCAGAACAGTTCAAACCCATATGATTTTCGATGGTGGTTGAGTTGCCAGGGTGTCACCTGCAGACTGTCGTGGAAGGTCTGGAACGAGGATTTCGGAGATTCAAAGGCATGTTGTATCCTGGATTCGTGGTCTTCAATGGTCGCGAAGAGGTCGGAGATGTCCAGGGCCTGGAACACGGGGTGCTGCAGCTCCGCCCCATACACGTCCCCCATGCCGATCAACCAATTGCAATGACTTGTCCATGTGCACTTTACCTTTAAAATAGCATCGTAACGGATTTGGTGGCAAATCTAAACTTGACCAAACGCCGACCAAGTTCAATTTCGGCGGATTTCCTTGGGAGGACTTCAACTTCGGGTTTAGCCCAATATGTCCCTCTCTGGTTTCAAAATTTGTAGCGAGCGACGGAATATGAGATTTTTGAAGGTGCTTTGCCCCTTTGTTGCGGGGCGTTGTAGCAGTGAAGGTGGTTTTTCTGCCTAGGGGGTAAGTGCAATCGTATGAGAATGTCAAAGTCTTGATGACATGGAGTTCCCAGCAGCTTCTTACGATCAATGGTGACGACATGAGCCAAAATTCTGAACGTCATGCATCTAATTGCTTGGTTTTGATGTAAAGATACCCGGTATTGTAACGCAAGCCTTGATTGGCAAAGACGCGGCGCGCACCCATGCAAGATTATTCCTGTGGCGTCGTGTCCATGGGACAGCCACGTTTTTGAATGGAAACTCGATACAAGTGGCATGAAGACAAAGTCAACGGATGTCTACGGATGCGCTGGGACCTGAACCTTGGGAACAAATCCCAATTTAGATCGAGTTGGGATGTAAATAGCAATAAAACGTGAAGGTTTGCCCATCCAACACAGCTTCACTAGGAGAATACCCTGTGCGATGTACATGCATGTAGATCGACTGAATGTGTTGGAAAGACATCCCTGTTCACGAAGTTCTTATCAAACGAGAATGCTAACGTGCGCGTCGTGAGGTACTCGTGCGTGGCTAATCACGTGAAGCATAGAAGCCAATGATGTCGCGTCTTCCATTGGATGTCATTGTCCCACCATCCGCAGTTTGTCCCAATCCTCGGGGGCGAATCTTATCCGGATAACCACAAAGATTGTGCGTTGGAAGGTTTTGTGTCATTTCTACTTCGTCCCTCATCCCCCTATATCCTTCGACTACCATGACGGGTGCCATCGGACTTCGCGGCGAACGCATGGAACTGAGTCACATTATGGGCAGCACGGAAGGGATTACCCGCCGCACAAAGATCGTCTGCACCATCGGGCCTTCCTGTTGGTCCGTGGAAAAGCTCACGGAGCTCATCGATGCCGGCATGAACGTTGCACGTCTCAACTTTTCCCACGGTGACCACAAGGGTCACGGAGAATCCCTCACCCGCCTCCGCGCTGCCATCGCGTCGCGACCCCACAAGCAAGTCGCGGTGATGCTCGACACGAAAGGCCCGGAAATCCGCACCGGATTCCTCAGCTCTCCCGACAAGAAGATTACTATTCTCAAGGACAGCATCGTCGAACTCACGACGGACTACGACTTCCTCGGCGACGAAACGAAGCTCGCTGTGTCGTACGAAGACCTCCCCACGTCCGTGAAGGTCGGAAGTCCCATCCTCGTCGCCGACGGGTCGTTGGTGCTCACCGTGACCGAAGTCCGTGAGACGTCCGTGTTGGCCAAGGCGGCAAACACCGCTGTGTTGGGGGAACGCAAGAACATGAACCTTCCTGGGGCGAAGGTATCCTTGCCGACGATGACGGACCGCGACGAGGACGACATTGTCAACTTCGGGTTGGTCCAAGGCGTGGACTTTATCGCGGCGTCGTTCGTCCGATGCGGCCAAGACATTGACAACATCCGCGCGGTGTTGGGTCCCCGCGGCCGCGCCATCAAGATCATCGCCAAGATCGAAAACCAGGAAGGGTTGGAAAACTACGACGAAATCCTCGCCAAGACGGACTCCATCATGGTCGCGCGCGGGGACTTGGGCATGGAAATCCCGCCCGAGAAGGTGTTTTTGGCGCAAAAGATGATGATCCGCAAGGCCAACATCGCCGGCAAGCCCGTGATCACCGCCACGCAAATGCTCGAGAGCATGATCCACAACCCGCGGCCCACGCGCGCCGAGTGCACGGACGTAGCCAACGCCGTGCTGGACGGCACGGACTGCGTCATGCTCAGCGGCGAAACCGCCAACGGCGACTACCCCGTGGACGCCGTGGAAATGATGTCCAAGATCTGCATCCAAGCCGAAGGTGCGATCCACTACGACGAACTGTACCAAGCGCTGCGCAATTCGGTGCTGGAAAACGTCGGGGCCATGAGCACGCAAGAAGCGATCGCGTCGTCGGCGGTCAAGACTGCCATCGACATGGGTGCCAAGATGATCGTCGTGCTCACAGAAACCGGCACCACGGCGCGACTGATTGCCAAGTACCGACCGGCGCAACCGATCCTGGTGCTCACGGCGCTCGGGGAGACCGCGCGGCAGTCGGAAGGGTTCCTCAAAGGCACGTACGCCCGCGTGATGGGCTCCATGATCGGCACGGACTCGATTCTGTACCGAGCGGCGGACATCGGCAAGCAGCTGGGCTGGATCAAGCGCGGCGACGCCGTGGTCGCGATCCACGGCATGCAAGAAGCACGTGCTGGGTCGACCAACATGCTCAAGGTGTTGGTCGTCGACTAAAAAGTGAAACAATATAATTCGTATATCCAAACAACATATTTTGTTAAACTTTTATGGCGTTCTCGAATGGTTTAAAGATTGGGCTAGCTTGTGGCTATAACTAGTAGGTAGTAGTAGTAGCTCCTGGAGATCCGTCGCTTGGTTAGCGGTGTTAGCTATATAGCTAGACGATCCATACTAACGTTACAGTAGTTAGCCTTGTCATGAAGCTGTCGAGGTGGTTGGTTATCGCCTCAACGACCGATCGAATGTCGACGTGACTTGCATATCTCTGCAATGCCTAGCGTTCGTTCATGTGAACGAATCATATACGCCAAAGGAATCGTGTGAAGATGGGGAGGGGGGGAGGGGGTTGTGAGATATGGTACACCCCGTCATACGTTGAAGGAACGTACTGCTTCCACAGCACGTCGAGCTGTTTGGACCGAGCGTCGAGCGCATCGACGTCGTTCAAATGCGACGCAGAAGTCGACCGACCCCCCCTGTCCGACGAGTTGCCAACCGATGACGACGGTGTCTTGTAGTGCTGGAGGATACACTGATACATCAGCTTACAATATTTGGGCTGGAAAAGTGGAAAGCTACCTTGGACCCTTTGGAGCGAGAGGCGGATGTACTGGAGGCTGCCGCGAGCCGGTCTTCGAGCGTCAAGTCCGCGAGCGCCGGATTGTTTAACAGGGCGTCCAGTCGGTCCTGGACTTACGTCAGCGCGTTTTCGTCATGGATTAATGAGGTCCAACCTTGCCGATGGTGGCGACCACGAGCTCCAGCGCGCGCACTTCGGCGCGCTTGGCGTCGTGCATGGCGGATTCCAGCTCCACGAGGCGACTAAAAGGCAATCGTGAGTTTGGTGCTCACGTCATTCTGCATCTCGTCCGACCGTTTGTCGGCGTCGTGGAGTTGGTGGCGTTGAGCGTGCTACCACAACGCATGTCACATGTCCAAAGGGCAATGTCAACAACTACTACTAGTACGTACTTGCTTGAGTCGGACGTTTTCAGCCTCCAAGTGGCGTACCTTTTCTTCCAAGTACCGAGCTATTTGCATCTCGTCAGTCGTCGACAGGTACACGGTCGGCCTCGTACTGTGTTCCACTGCCACTTTTTCTTCCTAGTAAATCCCTCTTAAGGTCATGTCATGGTATAACTTGTCTTACATCGACGCCTTGAGCTCGATCCATGAGCTTTTTTTGCAGCTTAGTCACCTGTACCGGTAGAATGAAACAAAACGTCGTCTTGAATAAGCAAGAGACGTCGCCGCACCTCTTGCTGAGACCTCGCCAAGTCGGCTTTGAGCTGGTCGATGAGCAGCACGAGTTCGCTATCTTTGCCGAATTGGGTCCGATCTAAATTTGGCACCGAGATGGATGGAGTGCGGGTGAGTCGACGAGCGACGGGCTCTGACGGTGGCGTCACGACTTGGATGGATGCGCGGTTTGTTGCCTTGGGCGTCGAAGCACTGGGAGCCGAGTTGAAGGCGGTCATATCCGACGCAACGCGTCGCAGCACCGGAGACGAGGACGTTCGTCTAGATGGACTGGGTGGTTGATCGTGCAATGCTAAACTCGTGATCTCTTGGAGCATCAAGGTAGAAGTGCCTATAGGTACAACAGGGGCTGCAGACGTAAGGGAAGCGCGTTCTGCATGTGGTGGTGGAGGTTCCATCGGTGGCGGTGGTGGCGAAGAGCGCATCAGTTTGGAGAAGTTCATTGGAAACTGAAACACCGTGGACGTTTCGTTACCCTAGTGTAACCGGGAAACACTCGTTACTGTAATCATGTGAGCTGGTACCATGTACGGCAAATTCAGTATTCCAAGGCACGACGTGGAACTTACATCAGCCTTGTCCTTGCTCCATTCCTTGACAAAGAAGAAGGATGGACGGGGTGGCTACCGGCATGGTGTAGCCGTAACGGTTATCCGACGGCTAACTTTAGTCAAAACGTTAGTCCCATGCGGACAACGAAGTCTTATCCGGATATCCGTGCATACTTCGCTTTTTCTCACTCAGGCAACTAGCAATGAACGAAATCCATGCACTGCAGCGCGAGTTGGCGGCGGCCCAAGAGACAAAGGAAGCGATTCGCTTGTCGGAGCGCAATATCATTGACCTTCTCTTCAAGCTACAGGCGTTGAATATGGTGGAGCTCATCTTCACGACAAACGCCAAAGCAGTGTTGACCCCAGCCCAATTGCGCAAGGAAATTCTCGACCAAGTACAGTCGCATTCAGGGCGTGTTTCGTTGCATGAGCTCTATACTTCGACCAACGTGGACATGGGCTATATTGAGAAGTACGCAAGGGAGATCGTGGACCAGCCCAATCCTACTGACAAAGTTCACTGGGTTGGCAATGACCTGATCTCGGACGCGTACTTGGACACCATCATGACCAGCGTGCACAATACGCTTCAAGACACTGGCTCTGTACGTCGCGTGGATTTCCTGTCTTCCATGCATTAACTAACTTCTTTCGACGCCCTTAGGTCTCCATCGGTGACCTGGCGCTACAATACGGCGTCCCAGTCGAGTTCACCCACCAAGTAGTCCAAGCGCGACTGGATTCTATCCTCGAGAACGTCCGAATGAAAGGCACGGTGCTGTACACTCCAGAATACGCGTCGGCTCAACTCGAGCGTGTTCGCGATGTCGCAGGTGCCCTGGTCCGTCCGACCTCCTTGGCCGAGGTGAGCTGCACTCCATGACCATGTGCACACCATGGTCACCTGAACTTACTTGCACTAGATCTTGGCGTCGTCCTCCGATGTGGACGGACGCTTCGTCGCCGACTGTCTCTCGGACTTGATCGCGTCGAACGCCGTGCGAGGCCACCTCCGCGGTCGGGAGTTTGTGCCGACTGCTTTCCTGGACACCCAGCGCGCCGCCGTCGACGCTTTTTTCACCTCCAACAACTACCTGCCCCACGCCATGACCACCCAACTGCAAGTCACGGGTCGACCAGTCGACTTTGTCAAGAAACAGTTTCCCGACTGCGTCGACTTGGAGGATGTGGTCGTGTCGGGGGCGCTGCTCCTCCACGTGGAAGGCGCGGTCGAGGGGCTTCTCCATGATCCGACATGGCTTGACGTGCGCTCCGAGTTGCCCTCGGCCATCGATGCCCAGAATGCCACTCTGTTGCTCGCCAAAGCCTTGGAGCGAGTGAACGCGCCGTCCGTGGTGCAAATCGGTGGGCTGTTCGCAGTCCATGCTGCCATGATGAGTCAAGCGATGGAGAAATTCCAAGGTGTGGCGAAATCGAGAGCGTCTCAAGCTGCCTACGTGGCGTTGGAATCTGGTGGTTCAGAGGCCAAGACCAGTACGACGAAATCAACGAGTGGCCAGCAGGCCAAGAAACAAAACAAGACTACTCGAGGAACCATTTGCCCAGCGCACGACGAGCAGCGGGACCTGGTCATGGCGTGGTTTGACCATTGTGTAGACGAAGACGAGTTCGTGGCCGCGTTGCTCGAGTCGTTGCACGACGCGATCGAAAGTTGCTTTGCCACGGCGTTGACCAAAGCCGAAGCGACCATCTATCGAGGGGACTCATACCAGCGCCGCGAGCTCACAGAGTTGTTTGAAGCTGGCTTTGACGACAAGCTCGGCCACCTCGTCGTGAGCCAAAAAGCCCTGCACAAACTCGCCATCAAAGCGACCAGTGCGTCCGATACCACCACTGGTCTGGACGTGATTGAGCGATCCGTGTTGCGCTCCAGCGGAGTGCAGCTGTGTGCGTGGGTGCTCCAGTACGTGAACGAGCACCACCAAGTGGAGCTAGACGACGTAGGCTCCATCTTGGACGCCACCCAACCAGTCATGACAGGTCTGACGCCAAGCCAGGAAAACGTTCTCAAGAAGCGAGTCACGTTCGCGCCGACGGTGGTGCGCATGTGGCAGTTGGCGGACGGGGGGTCCTCCCTTCCAGATTTTATCCAGCACCTCACCCAAGTGTCGACGGCCTTGGGCATCCCGTCCCGCAAATTCGACCGCAAAAAGGAAAAAGCGATCGTCGCCGCCTTCAAGCACCGCCTCTTGCTCGATGGCAGTTTGACAGACGACGAATCCGATTTCAACGGCGTGCTTCGGGTCGTGTGTTCGCTGGTGTTTTACGCTGCCACGTCACTAGCCCTGCCTTTGGCGGCGTTGACCGCGTCCGAGATCCAGACGGTGTACCCCGTCCTCCGCCACTCGTTTCTGGCGTCGGCTGTGGCGGCAGACACGATCGCGCTGACAGACGACCTGCACACCGCCGCGACGGAGCTGCAGTTGCTCGCCGAGAACCCCGACTTGTTAAGCCGAGCACTAGTCTTGTTGCAACAAGCCCGTTAAGCAGAGGCGGTGTATTTTGATATGTATAATTTAATGCTAATAACCGATATGAATGAAATATTAGTCGCGGTGGTCGGTCCAGGTGATGTGCAGGAGCAGGCACTCTTCGTTTTGATCCGAGCCATCGTTGATGAACAGATACACCTTTTTGGTGCATGGGATCGAGTAGGGCGCAAACGCGAGGCGGAGAAAGCCGTCGCTGCCACCAGACAGACGCAGCGTGGGCTCCCGCGGCTTCATGATGGACGGATCGCTCGTCCGCAACACGAACATACGATCAGATTCCCATGGATTCCTGTACGAGATTTTCTACAAGACGACAAGACACTGAGCATTCACAACCATCACATATCAAACCATGCAGCCACATATCTAACTACCTTGAGGACGGGGACGCCCAGGGGCAGTGTGACGTCGAAGACTTTGGTCACAAGGGGCTCTGATGTGTTTGCATTCAATAGCCATGACCCGATCAACTCGTGACTGTCCACGTCTAAAAGCCAAGATGTGGCCAGAGGTTGGAACCCCATCGACATTACGACGACGTACCCACGACGTTGATGAGGACTTGGAGGGCTCCGACGTCCATGGAGCAGTAAAGCAGCTCGATGCGGTTGAACGCATGCGGCAAGAGCTGAAAAATGCGCTCGGGATTGAACTACAAAGACAACTTGATTGTCCACTAACTTCTTTCGCTGTCCTTCCACTGCTGCGAAACGTACGTGGACTTTGGCTGGCTGCGAGCTGTAGCACCGCACTCGCCGGGGCATCGTGTCGCCCTTGAGGATCAGCTCATTGCGCACGCCTTGGCCCATCGTCGCATGCAAGTCCAATCTACTTTAGTGTGAACAACCAACAATGTACAGTAAAAGACATCACCGGAGCATGGACTGGACGCAGAGCCGCCAAATTTCATACAGCACGGCGTGGTACATGTCTTCATACAGGAGCAAGTAGAACTCGCCACTCGACGGGTACTCGCCAACTCGGTACTTGAAGTAGATTTCCTGCGGCATGTGCTTGTGCTACCCATTGCCAGAGATTATTCCGTCAGTTTACATGTCCGCGATGGTAGTTGGTCGTCGTCCCTTACCTCGACCGGGTTGGTTTCCACGACCACGCCCGCATCTGGACACGCGACAAACTTTTCGCGACTGCGATGTCTTCGCGGTTGATTCGGATGGAGCGAGTCGTCGTCGTCGTCTTCTAATGGCGACATGAACTTGAGACAGCGTCGCAGAATGCCGCCCGCGGCGTGGAACAGCCGATGCGTGCGGTGACACACAAACGGCAGCGGCTGGATGTGCACCTGCAGCACCGACACGACGTGGCCGTGGGCGACGCTCTTGACGTACACCGGCACGACGCGCGCTTGCTTGTGCGTTTGGAGGGTCATGAGGCGGAACGGCAGCACGACGGCGTCGCCCCCTTCGAGGAGGATCTCGTGCATGTCGTCGATCATGTCCGCCTCGATGTCCCCGCGTCCGTCCCCCATGTCGACGCACACGGGCACGCGGTCTCGGTAGTACCGCCACTCGACGGCGTCCAGCACTAGCATCAGCTCTGCGTCCTGCCACTCGATGAGGAAGCGCTCGGCGTGTCCATACGGATTCCGGACTGGGAATTCGAAAAACATCATCGTGCCAAACCGTGGAAACACGTGGATCGACGTGGTGACGTGGTCCCGCAGCAGCGCGTGGATGAGCGCCTTTTTGTGTCCGTCGCGGTAGTACTGCACGACCTGCAGCATCTTGTTCTTCTGCGCCACGAACGCCTCCACTACTCGGGCCTGGCCGCCATGCTCTTTTCGCCCCAAGCGATTCGACATGCTGGCGGCCCGGACAAGCTCTCTTTGCGACTTGGACGTTTGTCGATTGGTTTCATGGCGGAACTGCCGAAGGCGCTCCAGCTGCCGCGCGTACACCTTGTCGTGCATCATGGTGGGGACGTCGCATACGTACCCACCAGAGCCAAGGTCGTCGATGACGCTGAGCCCCAACTCCATCAAGAACTGCACAAAGTCCACTCGAAGCACTTCGCCCGTTGGCTTTTGCGTGTACTTTCCAAGCAACGACGTGGCGGGCACCCCGCGGGCCAAGGCAGCGATCGCCGCTTTGCGCAGTTTGATCTCCAAGATGCGAACTTCGGGCTCGGTGCTGAAGCGATATTCAGGCTCCGATAAATTGTTGGTCTTGTCAATCAGACGACGGCTGGACGTGGCATCGGACTTGTCGTCTCCGGTGGAGCGATGAGAGGACAAGTTCGTCCGAACAGGTGGCTGGGATTGCGACGGTTTGGACGATTCGTGGGACGACGTGTCTACGTCGGACACGGGGGGCTTGGACGTTCTGGCAGATGCTCGGGCACTCGTTTTCTTGGCATCTGTCACTCCTGTGGAAGGCAATCTCGACAGCGGTGGCACTGCCTGGTACAGGTTTCTGAACTCGCTCAGAGAAATAGACCCGCTGCCGTCCTTGTCGAGGGCGTTGCACAGTGGTGCCATGTCCTCTGCTTTCATCTCGAGCTGCAGTTCCTTCAGCGCCAACGCAAACTCGTCGTACGAAACTGATCCGTCGCCATCTTTGTCAAAGTGAGCAAACGACTGGTGCACGTCCACGCCTTTGGCCTGCGCCCGAAGCAGCAGCTTTCGAAGGGTCTCCATGTGGCTTGTTATGCCCCCCGCTTCCACTCCTGCCTTAGCGGACGCTCTGCGACTCTCCAAGTTCGCTGCTACTACCGGGGGTTGCTTTTTACTCGTAGCAGGGGTGGGGGTGGCCGTTGACTTGCTGGCGTACAGATGTTTGAACTCGGTCATGGAAATGGTGCCGCCCTTGTCCTTGTCCAGCAACGCATGAATGTGTTCGGCGTCGGCCGCTTCATGGACAATGCCCAATTCCGCGAGGGCATGGTCGAACTCTGCGTACGTGACATTGCCGTCGCCGTCCGAGTCAAAGTGGGCGAACGCTTGGTCTACGTCCACCCCCTTGACTTTGGCCATCGCCAGAACCTTTTGCAGCTGGTCCAACAAAGGCGAATTGGTCGGTTGCTCTGGCTTGGCCGACTGCCGACGGGAAGCAGCCACGGACGGTCGTTTGCCCAGCCCCGAAGGCGGTTTCTTGGGCTTGTCACTGTCGCTGGCTTTGGTGGAGTTCGAGTTGGTTTTTGATACCTTTGGATTGACATACAACGACTTGAACTCGTCCAGCGACATCGTCCCGCTGTTGTCTCGGTCCAAATGCGATTGAATGGTTGCCACTTC
Source organism: Aphanomyces astaci (assembly GCF_000520075.1). Classification (NCBI taxonomy): domain Eukaryota; phylum Oomycota; class Saprolegniomycetes; order Saprolegniales; family Verrucalvaceae; genus Aphanomyces; species Aphanomyces astaci. The sequence goes on along the minus strand of NW_009798265.1, from coordinate 1,032,989 downwards.
CTCCGCAGACAAATCGAATTGCAGAGACGCGAGGCCCGTGGCAAACTCAGCGGTTGATATCACACCGTCACCGTCAGCATCAAAGTGAGAAAAGGCTGCCGCAATGTCGACCCCCTTTTCTTTGGCACGAAGGAGGAGGTCGCTCAGTTTGGTCACAGCCGCGACAGACACCCCTCCCGACCCCTTGACATCTGAATGGGGCGATCGCTCGTCCTTCTTCGACTGAACGACGTCGTCTGATGGAGGTGCCAGGGACTTGGACGCTTTTTTCGTCAACCATGGCTTCGTCGCGGACTTGCTGGAATCGCGAACGGGCTTGGGCGGGGGTTTGTAGAGCTTTTTAAACTCTTGGAGAGAGATGGACCCACTGTTATCCTTGTCCAGCATCTGCATTACGCTGTCTACGTCATGGTCGCTGAACCCCTCAAGATGGAGCTCAGCCAACCCCCCTTTAAATTCTGCGTGGGTGATCGTGCCGCTACCGTCCTTGTCAAAATGCAGGAACGCCTGGTCGATGTTGACTCCGCTGTCTTTCGCCCGAACGAGCAACGCCCTCAACATCTCCAGCGACGTCGAAGGACCCTCCTTTGCTTTGCTTTCGCTGGGGGATTCCGCTGGTTCTTTTGTGCCTGGGTCCATATCGTCCTTTTGCTGTTCTTTCGAGTCACTTGGTTCTTTCGATTTACTCTCTTGCTTCTTTAAACTCGTGTTGTCAACGTCACTGCCAGTTGTTGACGCGCTCTTCATGGATTTAGTCGACCCCCCTCGAGAAGGGGGGTTGCTGGTCTTGTCCCCAGACAATTTGTCTGGCTGGACGCTACGTGTTGTCCACAACGCTTGGATTTTCTGATATGATATCACACCGAGATTCTCTCTGTCCAAGTGCGTTCGGATCGCCACAATCTCTTCCTCTGTAATGTCGTCGAGACCTAGTTCCAAGAGCGCTGCGTCAAATTCTACGTACGTGACCTTGCCATTCGAGTCGGACGCGGCGAACGCTTTCGCCACATCCGCCCCATTGCCTCTTGCTTCCACCAACAACCGTGTCAATTTTTGTATCTCGGGATTCTCGCATGGGTTGCCGCCGCCGACCTTGTGAACACCCCCCTCCTCATGGGGTTGGGTGGGTACGTCAGTCGCTCCTACGGCAATCGCCGGAACACTGGTTGGTTCAGCGTACAATCGTTTGAATTCCACCAGGGAAATGGCCCCGCTCTTGTCCGTGTCCAGCGCCGATCGAATGGCCACCAAGTCCGCTTCTGTCAACGAATCCAAGTGCAAGTCTAAGATGGCGGCGTCGAATTCCGTGTACGAAATCGACCCGCTTTGGTCTGCGTCAAAGTGAAGAAACGCTTGGTCAATGTCTACACCGCCGGCTTTGGCACGTCCCAACAGCTCCCGAAGTTTGTCCAGAGCCGACTTGTCCCCGAGGATATTCTTGGCAGAAGGTGTCTGCTTGCTCACTAGTGCGTTGTCCTTGCTGACGTCTTTCGTGTCGCTGATTGATTTCTCGTCGGCAGTCTCAGATCCCATTCTGGCAATCCCTTTCCAGCGTTCCATTCCCTCAAGACCCTTCCGATCCTCATCCGCCGTGGGTTGTTCAGCTGTTGACGACTTTGTGCTTTTAACTTCCATCGGCTTCGTTGGCTCTGGTGGTGTCGTGATTGCGTACAGCTTTTGAAACTCCTGAAGCGAGATCGATCCACTATTGTCGATGTCCAAAGCCGTGGTGATCTCGGCAACATCGGCGTTGGTTAAGCCGTCCAACTGGAGCGCTGTCATAGCCGATGCAAATTCGGCTCTCGTAATCGTTCCATTGCCATCCCCATCGAAGTGACCAAACGCTTGGTGAATGTCAATGCCTGCTGAGAGGGCCTTCTGGAGCAATGCACATAGCTTGGCGAGTGCCTCCATCGTAGTTGCAGATTCTGCCACCACCGTCGACTCGGTCGCGTACAGCTTCTTGAACTCCTCCAGCGATATGCTCCCGCTCTTGTCCTTGTCCAGGGCTGTGCGGATCTCGAGCACGTCGTTCTCAGTGATCGCGTCCAGGTTCAACGCCGCCAGCGCTGCGCTGAACTCGTCGTACGAGATGTTTCCGTTGCCATCCCTGTCAAAATGTCCGAACGCTAGGTCCACATCGATGCCCTTGCCTTTCGCTAGGCGCAAGAACTCGCCTAGCTTGGCCACCCCCGAGAGCATTGCGTTTGGTGCAGCTTGGGTTTTGACCGAAGGTGCCCCCTTTGACCCTTTCTTGGCCAGCCATGGCTTCGTACTAGCCCCCCCATCGCCCCCCGCAGATATCTTTGGTGGTTCGTACAGGACTTTGAAGTCGTCTAGCGAGATGGAGCCAGACTTGTCGCGGTCCACCGCCTTTCGAATGTCCGCCAGGTCGGGGGGAGTCAGCCCGTCGAACCCTAACTTGACGAGGGTCGCGTCAAATTCGTCGTAGGAAATCACACCATTGCCGTTCGTGTCGAACTGGGCAAATGCGTCAGCGATGTCGATCCCTTGGTCCTTTGCTTTGAGCAGCAAGTCGTGGAGTTTCTTGAGATGCAGCTGGGAGGACGTACTTGCCTGCTTGGAGAGAGGAGGCCGGCGCTGTTGCGTCCCCGCCTTTTCTTGCACCTTTTTCGGCGGCTTATTGGTGGACATGTTCTTGTTCTCCCCGTACAACTTTTGAAACTCATCCAGCGAAATGGTGCCGCTGTGGTCCTTATCCAGAGCTCGTCGAATACTCGCCACGTCGTCGGCGGTGAAGTCCGTGAAATTCAACTGCTTCAACGCCACGTCCAACTCGTCGTACGTGATCGTTCCATCGCCGTTTTTGTCAAAATGCCCAAATGACGCTCCAACATCCACGCCTTGCGACTGCGCACGCAGCAGGAGCTCCTTGAGTTTGTCCATAGGGGAAAGCCCAGGTAGCTCGTTCGTGGTGGCGGCCGATGGGACTCCCACAAATGCGCTCAGCTCCTCGATGGAAATGTGGCCCGATGTCGACGTGTTGATGCTTCCAAACAACCCGAGGATATCCTGTTTAGTAAAGTCTGTAAACTGCAATTTCACGAGCCCAGTCTCAAACGCGGCAAGGTCGATGCCGTCCGTCGCGGTAAAGTGGCCAAACGACTGGGCTAATGCCACCCCTTGGCCGTGGGCTTTGACCAGCAGCGCTCGGACGCGTTTGGCTGGCGTCAGCTGCAAAAACGTCTGGAACTCCCGCAAAGACACCGTGCCCCCGCCGTCCTTGTCTAAGTGTTGGAAGATCGCGTCCATTTCAGAAGTCGTCCACTGCACCGTCCCCAATTCGTTCAGAGCGGACCGAAAGTCGGCGTGGGACACTGAGCCACTGCCGGTTTTGTCAAAGTGCCCAAACGCACTCTCGACATCGACGCCGTCGGCCAGCGCCTGGGTCAGCATGTTGAACAGCTTGACAGGCGGGGGAACTTGTCGGTCGCGCGTCCGAGGTGTCGCCAGCGCCACAAACTCGTCATAATTGATCTTTCCATCGTGATTCTTGTCCAGCAACGCGACGATGGCGCGCATGGTATCCTCCTCGTCAACATGGGCCATCCCCAGCTCTTTCAACGCCGCCATGAACTCGGACGTAGAGATCTCACGACTTCCGTCCTTGTCAAAGTGCGCAAAGCACTGCGCCAGGTCCACACCCTTTGCACTCGCGTCCTGGAACAGCGTCGCCAGCTGCACTTGAATGGGTTTGGCCAGCACTTTGGTCGCGTCTTGTTGATTTCCAAACACAAAAGCGAGAAACTCCTTGTACGACACGGACCCGTCGCGGTTGACGTCGCACTTGGCGAGCACGACGGCGAGGTCGGCGGGGCTGAGGGGGCACTTGAGGGACTGGAGCGCCGCTTGGAACTCCACGGCGGACACTTCGCCGCTGCCGTCGTGGTCGAACTGACTGAACGCGTCGCGGACACTCACTCCCTGGTCGGCTGCCCGCGAGAGGATCCGATGCAGACGCGTTTGGATCATCTTGGCGGCGTCGAACGGAATTTGGACAAACGCTAGAAACTCGGCAATGTCGATGCTGCCACTCTTGTCTTTGTCCACGCGCAATACAATGTCTTGCAACATGGCGGCACTCAACTGTCTGTCCAAGTCCAGATCCGTCAGCACCTTCATCAACTCGGCGTACGACACGGCGCCGCTGCCGTCGCTGTCCATGTGCAGAAACAGCTCGCCAACGTCGATGCCTTTCGCAATTGTGCGCTTGAGAATGGCCAGCAGGGTGGTCAGGACGCCGTCGGTGGCCAGCGTTTGCAGCCCCATGTGTCGGATGAACTCGATGTACGAGACGCTTCCGTTGCCGTCGTCGTCCAACGACCGACAGAACGCGTCGAACTCGTTGCGGTCTTTCACGACAAACCCGATGTGTTTCAATGCCGTTTCAAACTCCCGTGGGGTCAGCTGTCCGTCCCCGGACGTGTCTAGCTGTCGGAACAGCGCGGCCACGTCCACGCCGCGCTGGGCCGCTCGGATAAACACCGCTTGGAGCTCTTGTCGAATGGACAAGTGCAAGTGTTTGTTTAGGAACGCCATGAACTCCATGTAATTGATCCGGCCGTCGTGGTTCGAGTCGAACGAGTCGACGACGGCGCGGAGACTTTGCGGCGCACACGCCCGGAAGTCGGCGCCGAGGGCGTGCAAGCCCTCGATGAACTCGGCAGTGGTCACGGTGCCGTCGCCGTTGCCGTCCAAGGCGGCGAACATCTCACGAAAGTCTGTGCCCCGCGCAAACGCGTTGAGAAACGCTTGACGAATGTCCTCTGCCAATGCAAAAGCGGCCTTTTCTTGTTTGGTCGACGATGGCGCCATGGAAAACAGCGCAAGCAGCGCCGCCGCGTCCAACCGGTTGTTTCGAGTGGCTTGGGATTGAAACCGCCGGCAAAGGCGTTCGATTTCGTCCTTGGTGATGGACGTGGCGTCGCTGTGGCCTCGCGATTGGCTGCTGTTTTCCCGGTGCTTGGACGACCGATGATTCTCCGGGTCGGGGTCGTACAAGTGTTCCCGAACCAGCAACTGCCTCAGTTCTTCGTTCGAGTCGGCCAACGGTTTGGCCCGCACGCGATGTCGAGGCCCCTTTTGAAGCAGCGCAGAATCAGACGATGGTGGGGGCGGCGCGAACCTCCAATTACCGGCTTCTCGGGGGTTGTCGATTGGTCGCACCACGGCAGGCGGGCACGCAGACGACGTCGAGGCAAAGTTGCTCATGAGAAGTTGGACAGCGCCCATGGATGAGGGGATGGATGAAGTAGTAGCAGGTGACATCATGGAGAAGTCGGCCGACCGGCGCACCTCGAATTCGGCGTGGTACTTCTTGACGCGGTTGCCTTGGCGCATGAGGTCGTGGAGGGGCACAGTCATTGAGCCCAGGGGAAGCAGGCTTTCTCCGTCCCAAACGTCCACATGCAGCGACTTGGTGAGGAGGTACGTGGCAAACGCTGCTGCCTCGAGGGGACACTGCTTGGTCGTGTGCAGGTCGAATTGGATGGCCAGGGATGGCTTCTTGGCGTGGTCGCGACAGAGGAGGTACGTGGCAGCGGCGGGCGTCGACGTGACCAGCAGTCTCTCAGACTTTGTTGGTTCAAACGTGTAAAATTGAAACGTAAAGTACATGGACGTCGGAAGAGGCGACGGTTGGCCGCCGGACTCGGAGAGCGCGCGGAAGGCGGCGAATTGGAATGTGATTTCCAGGAGGTTGAGGCCATCTCGCAGCTCGTCTGCGACGGTTTTCAAGGGCGGCAGCGGATGATGCATGCCGGAAGCAGACGAGTGCTGATTGGGGCGGTTATTATCTTCCATGGGGACCGAAGTAACCGTATCGTAAAACCCGTGACGAGTCAGGAGCGACTTGGACGCTCGGGACAACTCGTGGCTGGGCGTGGGGTCATCTGTGATGACGGTGGTGGGGACGTCGTGCAAGTCCAGAGCCCGCGGGGGGTGCTGGGCGGGGGACGACCGCTTGGTCGGCGATGTGGAGGTCGACTTCTGCAGAGGCGCCTGCAACGTCCTCGCCAACGCGGCATCCATCTGGGCTTTCTGGTACAACTCCCGTAGCCACGCGTCTCGGTCCGACTCTGGCTTGACATTTTGTTTAGTCAAATCGTCGTCCCCTTCGGATTCCGAGGACAGCGCCGCGCCTTCGACGAGCATTTCCATGTCACAAGATGCAAATGATTCCTCGAGCTTGCCGGCCTTTAGCGCATTGTTCCACACAGGGGACGTATAAATGACATTGTCCGAGTACGGCCTCGCTTTGGTGCCACTCAGGAGTTCCACGTGCATCGGTTCGTCGTCTATTCGCAAATAGTTCGTTATCGCTCGTTCAATCGTTCAAACGTACCTCGTTGGTCACGCAACAACGACCGGTCGTGGTAGTAAAACTTTTTGCCGTCGCTTGGCACCAGCGCCCGAGCGCCGACGGTGACCACGACCACGTCCTCCGTCGGCAAGGGCTCCTTGTCGTTCTTGGGCTTGGCGCCTTTCGGCCAAACAAGGCGAAAATGGACGGTATACTGCAGCAGCACAACCACTGCCACGAGCGGGCTGAGGGCGTACCCTTTGAGCTTGACGGGCTCGGCCACGGCGGTCAGGGTGTTGCTTCCGTGTTCGCATTTCAAAGGCACCGTGTGCTGGCGGGTACGAAAGCACCGCCCGTTGTGCAGCGCCAGCTTGAGCACACGCGTAGCGACTTCACCGTGGAGCGACTCGACGTCCCTATGGATCAACTTGCGAGTTTTCGACAGCCGCTCGATGAGGTCTTGCTCGAGCTCTTCTCGCAGGTGCACGAACGCTTGGGTGGGGGTGACGACGACGGAGAATTCCTCAGCTGTGGCAATGTCTCTGGGAAGTTGGAACACGGCCACGTTCCCACCTTGGGCATTATTACCCACAAGGGTGTCCCCCTTGAGTCCGGGGACTTTGTCCAGCGAACTCACGATCTCGTTCTTTCGCATTAGCGCATGACATTTCGCCAGGCCGTCGTGGGGGTGGACGTGATAGAGCAGTTTGCAGCCGGGTACTTTAGCTTGGTTTTGCCACTCTGGTTGATTCACCACGTACAAATGACGGGGCGATCCGGCAAACACGTTCACGGTGAGAGTTTCATGGGCTAGCCCCAGCAGCTTTTGACCAAACATGGGCAACAAGCACCACCCGCAGCCGTGCGACGCCGTGGTCAGCGTGGACGCCGGATCCTTCTCGTATGCGACGAGCTCAACGACCGCCACACAATTGGCATCTACGACGTCGGAGATGAACCCGACGGAGATCTGGACCACCACGTCCGCCTTGCCGTTGTTGGGCAGCTCGGGACTGAGCCACGTATTACCAAAGAAGCGCTTGGTAGGGCTGTGAAAGAACGTCATTTGGAGCCCATACGTGAGCATGGCGCCTTCCAGCTGCTCTGTGAGTGGCCAGTTCTTGACCAAATGCAGGTCCACGCAGTAGCCAGACACTTTATTCACTCGCGCCGGGGCGAGTGGCCCTTCGGGGACGGGCATCACGATGTTCCCCTTGCGAAAGCGTTCAAACACCTTTTCTCGCTCTTGCCAAAGCTCCGACCCACGCTTGCCTTTGAGCTTCGTGGGCACTTTGGGTTTGGACTTGATTACGGTTTTCAGCGACGACTTGCGTCTTTGCATAGATGGCTGGAATTCAGGTACTGCTGCCGCCTTCGCGGGGGCTGGGGTCGCCTTTGCTGGACCAGTTGACAACGCCACCGACTTCGACAGTGGTTGAGCCGCTGATGTAGATTGGGGGGTGTTGCTTCCAACGAGGTGGGATTGTGGCAAGGTCGTTGGCACACGTGTTTTGATTGGACTCGGTGATTGTGGTGTAGCCGGTTGGCGCGACGTTGCGCTAGTCGGGATAGCATTGTTTGGCCGCTGGATCGGTGTCTGCGTTCTGGCGGGACTTGCCGCCGCGTTTTGTGCGTTAGTTGCCTTGGCAGGCACTTGTATCACGTCAGGCATCCCTTTAAACGGGGGACTTTCGCAAACGATGGCAAAGGGTATTGTTCGATGTTTTTGAAACCGTTAACACAGGGATTGGCTAAAAGCATCCATTTGAATCGATGAAAACCGTTTTAACGCCACACCATTGGATATATAATATCCAATGATATACTGCAATTTTGAGACCCAATCAATGATCTTGACACAAACTCTCAGTCCACATCATGATGCAGTGGTCCAAGTTGCTCACGTTCCATGGACGTCCAATGCGACGGCTGTCAACCGGCGTATCCAAACCTCCACTTGTCGCAATGAACTCTCTCACCGGCCGTCTGGATACCTTTCCTTCCTCGTCGTCGCCGTTGAAATGGTACGTCTGCGGGCCGACTGTGTACGACAGCGCCCACCTGGGTCACGCACGCAGCTACGTGAGCCAAGACATTTTGCGCCGCATCGTGACACAACACTTCCACCAAGACATCTTCTTGGTGATGGGTATGACCGACGTGGATGATAAGATCATCGCCGCAGCGTCCGCTCAGCAGACGTCCATGGCTAATGTTGCCAGGCACCACGAGACTGCCTTCCTTCGCAATTTGGCGGCTTTGAACGTCCTGCGCGTGTCCTCCATCACGCGCGTGAGTGAACACATTCCTGAAATCATCGGGTACATCCAAGGCCTGGACTCGAACGGGTTCGCGTACGCCACGTCGGACGGCGTGTACTTTGACACTGTCGCCATGGGTTCGTCCTACGGCAAACTGGCCCCTTCCACGCCCCAGGAGTACACTGACATTGTGCTCGAAGACGGCGCTGTCGGTGGTGAGAAGCGGAACGTGCGCGATTTTGCCCTGTGGAAGCTGTCCAAGACCCCCGACGAGCCGGGATGGGAGTCGCCGTGGGGCCGCGGCCGCCCTGGGTGGCACATCGAGTGCTCTGCCATGACGCACCACGTGCTCGGGGGCTCCATTGACGTGCATTCTGGCGGCGTGGACCTTCGTTTTCCGCACCACAACAACGAAATCGCGCAGTGCGACGCGTACCATCACCACCAAGCCGGTAGGTACCTCATGGTCGGGAGTTGTGTATGTTTTTACAGTGGCGTAGATCACACGTGGTGCCAGCACTTTGTGCACTTTGGCCATTTGTACATCAAGGGGCTCAAAATGTCCAAGTCTCTCAAGAACTTCATCACGATCGACGCCCTCTTGGCCAATTACTCGGCCGACGCGTTCCGCCTCTTTTGTCTCCAGTACAAGTACAACGTCAATGTGCACTTTTCACACGACCGCATGCGCGATGCCAACGCCGTGTACCACCGCTTCCACTCGTTCTTCCACACGTTGCAATCCCATGTGAAAGCCACGGAGGCTGGCGGCGCTTCGGAACGTACGCCTTGTGCATCGCCCATCATGGCTCTAGATGGTTAATGGTTCATTCAATATGCATTGTAGACGCCCGACGAGTGGATGCGGCCGACTTTCGAGTGCTCGACGCCCTGGCCCAGTGCAAACTGGAAGTGGATTCCGCCTTGCGACTAGACTTTGACACGCCTGGGGCGCTGCAGCATCTTCTGGAGCTGGTCACAGCGACCAACAAAGCGTGGACTGACCGTCCAGCGATGTCTGTTGAGGTGCTCTGTGCTGTTGCCACGTATGTGATGGACACGCTGGCGCTATTTGGCCTTGACGCCTTGCGGTTTCCGTCGCTGCGATTGGCTGCGCCTGTGGCTGACGACGCCGCGTCACAATCGAATGCCATTCAAGGTGCCGACGTCATGGATGTGTTTACAACGTTTCGAGCACAAGTGCGGGCGTTGGCGCTGACCAACACGTCGGACAAGGTCGCGCAGGACATTTTAAAGCTCTGCGACACCGTGCGGTGCGACTCTCTTCTCTCCATGAATAGGGCTATTTGCTTACTTTATATGTATGTACCCAGGGACGCGCAATTGCCATCCCTGGGGATCCAAATCGAGGATATTTCCCCAGGGAAATCGTTCTGGAAGCAACAGATCGACGCCGTCGAAGACAACACGTCGACGGAGAAGGCGGTGCTGGCGGCCAAGGCAGCCGAGTTTGAAGCGGAGATGCAAGTGCCCCCCGCCTCGTTCTTTCAACTGTCGCCGCAGTTTGCTGGAAAATTCACAGCCTTTGACCACGAGGTAAGTCGATGGATGAATTGTACGTAGTGTTGCCACGTCATATACTTGATCGTTGTATGTTCAGGGCTTGCCCACGCACGACGCAGATGGCACCGAGCTGACGAAAACAGCGAGGAAAAAGTTGGCCAAGAAACTCGACAAGCACGCGAAATCGTATGAAAAATACTGGCGCAACAAATAAGAAACAAAATAATATATGCGTTTTCCCACCTTACCTTTCGTCTTTCGGGACTAAAACATATGCATTCTGGCATCTTAGAATGTCCATTTTGTCCACGTGGCTGCGGCGGCCCGACTGTAAAAGCGTGAGAATTTAATCGGCCATCATGTGGAAGTCCCTGAAAGGCCTGGATGCGTACCCCAAGACGATGGAAGAGTTCAAGGTCCGAACGACGCAGGGAGGCATGAGTAAGTACCCCGTCTTGTCTTCCTCTTCGACGTCTGACCATCTGCATAGTCTCCGTGATCGCGATTGTGCTCATGGTGGTGCTGGTCATCTCCGAACTCAACTTCCACCTGACAGTGGTGCGCTGGCCTTTGCTGTTGCCATCGACTTGCTCATCACAGTGTCGTTCGTAGGACACTGTGGACAAGATGTATGTCGACGGCGAGCGCAATGTGAACATTATCATCAACTTTGACATTGAATTCCCAAAGTACGTCGACAAAATGGGGCATCTTCACGTCCGCGCTTCCAACTGCTCACCCACCAATCTCGTGTAGAATGCCGTGTTCGATCATCTCCGTGGAGCATGGCGACATGCAAGGCCGCGTCCATGTACGAAGCCGTCCATAGCACTTCCATCCTATTGTCATCTTGCGTTGTGTAGTTGGACGTTATCGACAACATCCACAAAATGCGACTCGACCCCAACGGTACTACTGCTCTGCGTGTTGGATTCCTATGTGACCTCGTGCAACTAGGTCATTCCCTGGGCGAGATGGTCAAGCACGAGGTATTGTTCCATGCTCGTCGTCATATATGAACTTCCATTTCGCGCAGATGGGGAACTCCCTCAAGCAAGAACACGTCAAGGGACATGCCGACACGTACACCTCCACTCGTCCATCCCTCGTCTCCACTCTCATATGCTTAGTAGAGGCTTTTACTGCGGCAGCTGCTATGCCGCCGGAAGCCCCGGCGATGTACGACCGTTTCATGTTTGACACATTCGAGGACATTTCATCGACTGCTGCTGGTTGTAGTGCTGCAACACCTGTGACGACGTCAAGAAAGCATACGCGCGCAAGAACTGGGCCATGCCGAGCATGCACTCCGTGTCTCAGGTAAACTACATTGAGTAAGTACGTGGAGATGACGACGACCATGATGGGGTGTAGTGCATGAACGACGAGCTGGAAGGCATCTTGAACGGCACGGTGAACGAGGGATGCCGCGTCTTTGGGCACTTGGTCGTGTCCAAGGTAGAGTGATCTCCACCTTCCGTTGTGTCACGTCCTCATCAGGTGGCGGGGAAAGTCTACTTTGCGCCGTCGCGCATCTTTGAAAATGGGTACTTGCTCGACACGGACATGCTGGACCTGACGTTTCGATCGTTCGACAACACGCACCACATCAAGACGCTGACGTTTGGCCAAGAGTACCCCGTACGTCCACAAGACTCATGACGACCCACTGAAAACCATGACGATGATAGAACATGAAGAACCCCTTGAACTCGCGCAATAAGACGCTTCCGTCAGACCAGCGCGGCGCATACCAGTACTTTCTCCGGGTCGTGTCGACCGACTACTCGTTCCTCAATGGCGACGAGATCAAGTCCAACCAGTACTCGGTCACGGAACACTTTCTGCAGATGACTCCCACGGGACACAAGGGCCTTCCGCGCGTCTCGTTCGCGTACGAATTTTCGCCCATCAAGTTCCGCATCGAGCAAACCCAGAATGGACTGTTCCCGTTCTTCACGAGCATATGTGCGATCGTTGGTGGCGTGTTCACGGTACGTCCATCCATCAAACCACTCTCATGTCCGTCGTCATCACTGTGTGTCGTTCCTGTAGGTGATGGGTCTCGTGGACTCGGCCATGCATCAGCTCTCGACCAAGGCGCTCAAGCAACCGCCCCTGCTTTAACTGACAAATGAACGAACTTGCATCATATGATTGAACCCACCACGTAAAATTTCGGAAAAAACGTGGTCACTGAGTTAAACGTATATAGGGTAAATGAATAACCTTGAGAGACAGTGCAAATTGAAGCGAATAGGATCTCCCTTGAGCCATAGAAACTTTTCACGCGCTCACGTGAGTGAAGTTCGTAATGGTGCTTCTCGCAGCAGCATCATGTAGCATCATGTAACCCGCTGCCGCTGATCGAAGGATCATGTGTAGGATCGTTGAATTTACATTCGTGCGATGTTATTTCACACTGCTTGTGCACTTCATATGTGGCATTCAATCGAGCCACAGTCCCTTCAGGAAAGATCGAAAAACTCAAATTTTCCTCGTTCTTGTATGCCTTCTCTTGTGGTTTGTTGGATGACAACAAGAACAATCCTACGACGTCGTTGAATGGGGTTTAATGTTTAACGTGTTTGGAGGTTTTATACGTTGACCACAATGAATTTCTGGGAAGGCGATTTCCTAAGTCCGAATCGCACTTTGACCTTAGTCGGCATTTCAGTGGTTGAGGTGGGGCTTGGCCAGAACTTGATCTTCAGCAATCATGACGACGACGCAGGGCGCCCTCGCTGTGCAGGACTTGACGACGCTGGACGTCAAGACCTTGACGCCTCTGACGCCGGAAGTGATCTCTCGTCAAGCGACCATCAACGTTGGTACCATCGGCCACGTCGCCCACGGGAAATCCACGGTCGTCAAGGCGATTTCGGGCGTCCAAACCGTCCGATTCAAGAACGAATTGGAACGTAACATCACGATCAAGCTCGGGTACGCAAATGCCAAGATCTACCGATCGGAACCACAGACACCCAAGCCAGTGTCGTCGGAAGACGGCGTCGTGGCGACGGCCGCCCCTGCCGGCCCCATGTACACTGCGTTTGGCAGTTCCAAGCCCGACAGATTCACGGACGACAAGGGTGTGACGTGGGTCCTTCAGCGCCACGTCAGTTTTGTGGATTGTCCCGGCCACGATATCCTCATGGCGACGATGTTGAACGGTGCCGCTGTCATGGATGCTGCGCTGCTGTTGATTGCAGGGAACGAAGTGTGCCCGCAGCCGCAGACGTCCGAGCATTTGGCCTCAGTGGAAATCATGCGCTTGCAAAACATCATTATCCTCCAGAACAAGGTGGATCTGATCAAACCAGACGCCGCCAAGGCCCAGTACGAGCAGGTGAAGCAGTTTGTGGCCGGCACCGTGGCCGCGAACGCGCCGATCATTCCGATCTCGGCCGTACTCAAGTACAACATCGACTTGGTGTGCGAACACATTGTGCGCAACATCCCCATCCCCCTCCGTGACTTCACGAGCAAGCCCAAGCTGATTGTGATCCGGTCGTTTGACGTCAACAAGCCCGGCCAGGACGTCGAGTCCCTCGAAGGCGGCGTCGCCGGCGGCTCCATCTTGCAAGGGGTGCTTCGCCTAGGCGATGAGATCGAGGTGCGCCCTGGCATCTTCTCCAAGGACGACGACGGCAAGGTCAACTGCACGCCCATCTTCAGCCGCATCGTGTCGTTGAAGGCCGAGAAGAACGACCTGCAGTACGCCGTGCCCGGTGGTCTCATCGGGGTCGGCACACTCATCGACCCGACGCTCACTCGTTCCGATCGTTTGGTCGGCCAAGTGCTGGGGCTCAAGGGCTGTTTGCCCGACGTGTTCACAGAGCTCGAGATCAACTTTTACCTTCTCCGGCGTCTTCTCGGCGTCAAAACGACGGAAGGGTCCAAGGGCTTGCGTGTGGAGAAGCTAACCAAGACCGAAGTGCTCATGATCAACATCGGGTCGACTACGAGCGGCGCCAAGATTTTGGCGATGAGGGCAGATCTGGCCAAGATCGTGCTGACCCAGCCCGTGTGCACACAAGAAGGCGAGAAGATCGCGTTGAGTCGTCGGATCGATAAGCATTGGCGGCTGATTGGGTGGGGTGAGATTCGGCGCGGCATCAAGATTCACATTGCCTGAGCCATGCCACCACCAGTAGTAGCCATAGAGCACGCACACATAACATACACCGTAATCGAATGTTCAGTTTAGACAGTCATCTGGGCTACGAGGCCTTCGAGGGCACGGACTTCGTCTCGATGGCCATCTCGGTTGGAAGTAGCAGCAGCCCTCTTTGATGGCATCGGCACCTCGGCCTCTTCTTGTCCTCTGGCAGGTGGTGCCGCCTTTGGCTCCTCATGTAGGGCTTCGAATTCGGCAAGCAATGCTTCGTCGTCAAACTCGACGCCAAGCGCTACGACACCCACACTTGGGATTGAACTTGAAAGAATTGAAAGAATATATACATGACGACGACAGCAACGCGTCGACTTGGGTCGCTTCGTCCAGCACGACTTGCCAATCTGCGACAGCGTCGTCGACGGCATCCGCCGTGAGCCCCAACGAGTCGCGCACCGAGCGCAAGCTACGAGAGGCCACTTTGTATCCTTCCACGACCTGTACTCGTGTACTTAGAAGAAAAACACAGCAAACGCCTAAACGTAGTAGGGTCGTACATACCAATGCTTGCACGTGCATGTCTCGCAGTTGGTGCTCTGTGTGGAGGAGATTCAGGAGCCCCGTCTGTCGCTGGGCCAACGTGTCGCCCAGCGCTTTCAAGTGGCGCAAGTACACGACGGCGTCCGACGTTTTCTGAGCTCGTTTCTGAGCAATTGCTTTCGCTTTTGTCTCGTCCATCTACATACACAATGCAACGTGGAATGAACGTCGTCGCATATGAATGAATGGGGGCGGCGTACTTATGTACCTTGGCTTGCAGCTTTGTCGTCGAGGTTTCCAATGTGGCAATCATGTGCTGGAGCAGCAGCAGGCTCTCGTCAGCTTCTTCCACGACAACAACACGCCCGTGCTTTGGGGTGTCGATCTTTAGAAACTACCACAGCAATGGGCTGCTCATTTCCATGCAAAAAAGAGCGCGGGTACGTGGCACATGACTGTCTTACGCTGCCTCGCACCACGGCGAGCTTGGCCCAGACGAGGTACTTTGCAATCAAATCATATTCCATCGGTGCCACGTGTTGAAGAATCGACGCAACGGCCGACGAATCGAACAACGCCACTCGAAGGCAAAGCGCGTGGAACGAGCAGCTGAGACGAGGTCCACATGCGACATGGTCGGCCTGGCTCAAGCAGAACGTCCGCTCCGACGGCTCCAGTTCAGACGTCACGAAATGGACGATCGCGTCGCTGACGGCGGCCAGCGATGCCATCGACACATACGGGCCGGGAGGGATGGGCGTCGAGGATACGGAAGAGGAGTTGCTTGTGTCGTTGCTCCACAACGAATGCAGAGAATGGAGACCCCATCGTGCGGGAGTGACCACGGCTGTCCGAAATAGCCACCTGGGTGAATGGAAATAGCATTAGGAACTTGACGAGATTGCAATCGAAGGTTGAGGGACACACACACCTCGAGAACGACACGTGCTCGCACATGGCCTGAAACTCGTTGAGGTGAAGCAAATCCTTGTCCCGAATCATACTCGACTGCATGTGCGGTGAAACGCCACGGCATGCAGAGACGGACGACTTACCACGACATGGTTGATCACTAATGGCACGGGCTCCACGCCTTTGCGGACGAAGCGACGAGCGAGGGACTCGTGATGGATCAATAAGGACGGTTTGAGCGTAGAGACCTTCGAGCTGTCGGTTGTTTGGCCGCTACAACACGTGTGAGTACAGTGGCTACGGTACATGCCAGTACCCACCGAACAGTCCAATGCACGGCGGGCTTCCCTTGGAAGGCCATATGAATGGTGAGATAGACAGGATAGGATATGACTCACATGTGTGAAGCATCTTGTCGTCGAACACTGCGCTAGAGCTGTACAGTGCCTCCATGCACTCATCGTCATCCCATTGCGGGAAAAACGCCATCGTCGAAATCTGAAGAAAGGTAAAGTGGGTGAAGCGATGTGATTGGGTGCGACAATCCTCGCTTTGGATTGGTCCGTCAATTCCAATACTATTATTCTGGGCAACACATGAAACGGCTGACGTCGCCGACGGTTGGTGTGATCGACTTGCCATTGCCACGGACAATCCAAGCATGGCCGAGCGCTCACCAAGCAGCCTCAATGGGCCTACTTCGAGGAAGTTGTCCTCTTTGGCGCACACAGAGTACGAGGACAGCGCGGACAAGCCATCGTCGTCATTGCGGTCTGATCGATCGGTGCGTTGGCTCGCCCTACGAATGTCGGGTTCTAAGCTGGTAGCTGATGCTACATGGCCGACGTTAGGTTTCTCTACTGGATAACCGTGATGCCAAAGTGAAGAAAGCTAGTCCTTCCGACGACGCCATCTTGAAAGAAAGCCTCCAAGTCCACAACAGCTCCAAGACTTGTGTGACGACGGCAACGACGCAGCTTAAGGTCCTTTGTCGCAAGTTTGCCGTGCTCTCTGAAAAAGTTAAAGTAAGTAAGACTTGGTTTTGATGACGAGTATAACGCGCTTCTAGCAAGAAGCCAAGATGCGTGAAGACGCCGAAAAGGAAATTCGACGGCTCAACGACATCATCCAAGGTACTTCAGCAACCAAAGCTTGGCGACTCAGCGTGTATCGTCTACAGATGCAACGAATCCACTGATCACGTCAACGCGCACTGATGCCCAGGTACGCATAACGACAGCCAATTGTCAGGAATGCTATGGACAATTGAGGCCATTAATAGCAATATCTCCGTGCGCAGAAGGACGAGTTGGCCGACGTACGGGACCAATTGCATCGAACCCAAGACGAGTTATACCACGTCACACAAGCATACGACCGCCTTCGTGCAGAGCTCGAGCACCACCACCACGCATCCCTGCAGCCGCCATCGCATCCACTGCAGCAGCAGCACCAAGGGATGGTGGACCATCAGATCCAGTGGGACCGGGAGCAAGCCAGTCGCATTCAAGACACATTGTCGAGTACTATCACAGAATTACACGAAGAGCTCAACGTCAAAGAGGTAAAGTGCACACTGCTGAAGGTTGTTCATGGATGATTCGTCAGGTTGAAATCGAATCCCTTCGAGCTTCCCTGCAGCGAGGTACTCGGACATAAAGACAATGGCAATATACCAGTATCATACTATGTAGAAAAGACCAAGCAACGGGAAATGGAGCAAACGACCGTGGCCTACGAAGAGCAGAATCGACAGGACAAGGACCAATTGACGAAAGTGACCCAACATCTCCGGGACGTGACCATGAGTCATGCTAACGAGCTAGAGAAGCTTCATGTACGCGTTGGTTTAGGATGTTGCCATCGTGACATTCTGTGTTGAGGCAATAGGCGGCCCAGGAAAGTGCCAAAGAGGAGAGGACTGTGAAGGAAGCTCTCCAACATCAAATCTCCACTTTGCACCAAGTCAACGACGCGTTGCAGAAACGCTGCGACGCGCTCGTTCGTCGGCTCCAGCTCAACTCGAACTGCATGTCAGAAGTCAGTACATTCATGCACAAGACTCGAGGCCTTATCATTTGCACGGGTTTAGTCACAAGGACTCAAGAGCCAATTGGAACACATGGAAGCCCAGCATGAGATTCTGGCCAAGGCGGTGCGTGTGATGACAATGTATCGATGAAGGCATCCAACTTATTTGGTGTAGATGCGCGACGCCAAACAATCGCATTATCAAGACATGGAGGCACTCAAGGCAGCACTATACGAAAGTCAATCTGCCACCCACGAGGCTGAAAAGCGGGCGTTGGAACTGCAAGGCGAACTCACGGCTGTGGTGCGTCCGCTGTTGCCTCTTGCTGTCTGTCCACTCATTCTATGTACAAACAGCGCGTCCAAAACAACACCATGTCCGAGTACATGATGTACGGCCCCAAGCGAGTGCAACCAATCGCTGCCATTGGCTCGGACAATCACAGGTATGTGCTAAGGACTATTGCTACCTTGTTACATCCTTTCGATTACACTATCTCTAACGTCGTATTAGCATTTGTAGCCACCAGTCTTCTCCACGCATATCCCCTACCTACGGTCGGCAACAAGCCCCTCAACCACCGCCTCCACCCCCACTCCCATCCTCGCTACATTATCACACTTCTCCTCTTCCTCGTTTCCACACCCACTCGATTCATCAACCGACAAGTCAATTGCCCCATCAAGACGCTTTGCTTACGAGCACGCCCGCTCAACCGCCTCACTCGAGCCCCCACTACTCCAGTACCTATCACAACCCAAATGGTCACCTACAATTACCACGTCGCCAAGGATACGTCGACCACCCCACGCGAGCTGGTTCTGACCCCACGATCGTACGAACTTTTGTGTGTGCTTGTCTGTCACATTTCCCTCGTACTGATTGGAGCACGTAGAGGGCAGCTCCACCTGCTGGCGCGTTATACAGTGACGAAACATACAGGCCAGAATTGGAGCGCCGTCCAGTCGTGGGAGGCAAACCTTATGAGCCTGAAAGCGAACAGCCCAAGACGGTGATTCATATATCGTCCACACCTCATCAACCACCACCACCATCGACCGCTTCGACCACTCCCATCGCAGCTCGAACAAACCCTCCGCCCCTCCAGTGTCGCACCACCAGCACCACCAATTCCAGACAAAGCAATGCATCGTCCAACGGATCAGACCACAGCATCTTGCGCGCGTTGAAGAACCGCAACAAGCAACTGCAGGAGCGACTGCAGCAGGAAGCCGACGCAACATTTCAATTGGAGGAAGAGATCAACATGATCACGTCATCGTACCACACGCTGTTGAACCCCCACGACTAAGCCATTAGTAGTACCTCGCAAACAAAATATAGACTTTCGTTGTATGCGTTCGTTCATGGTGGGGTGTCTGTCGCATGTTATCGTAAAGGAGATGATTGTTGCTAGTGTTTCAATCGCATCGTGTCCAACTCGGAGGACCGCGTGGGGCGCTGACCTAAAAAACAAAAACAATGTGGCCACCATCTATCATCAACACTTGTCGCACCGTTTTCCAATCGCGCGAGGTTATCTCTCGTAATTTGGTCTTCTAATTCGTCGGTTTGGATCTCGTTCAAGCTTTTGACACTTTCTTCCACCGTATCCCAACTCTTGGACCGACTCGACGTGGATGATGCTCGACACTTTTGCGAGTACACTGCAAATATCTTGCCGAATATGTGGCGGACGTCGTTCACCACTTGGGGGTCCCACGACAAGTTGGCGGCCTCCTTGGCGTGGTGAAGCTCGCCTGCCACTAGAGCTTCAAACTGCGCCCGGACGTCCGTGTCACGCCGTTGAAGGGCCGCGAGGCACTGCTCGTCTTCGTCGATCCGTGCCGACAAGTCAGTGATTTGGCCCTCCAAGTCATCGCTCAGTGCATTCGCGCCCAACGAAACGTACGCGTCCAGCTCGACCCGCGCTTTGTGTCGCTTCATTTCAGCATCCACGATGCGATTCTTCATGAACTGCACACAAATGGCTTGGGCAGACGCATACCGACGCACTCCGTTCAAATGCTGCTGGACACTCGCAGCGACATTTTGCAGCAACGACGTGGACGACAATGTGTCCAAGGTCGACCGCAGGTCACGGAAGGTGGTGACAATACCCTGCTGCTTCTCCAATCCTTGCAACGAGGCAATCGCGATGCTGTGGTCCGAGCCAAACTGACTAACTTCGTCGTCGAAGGTGCCTTCCACAGACGCAATGTCACCCACGACCTACATCGGACTTGAAACATGCCCCATTCGAAATACCCAAAGAAACATCAACATACCTCGGCTTGGAGCTGCGTCAGAATAGTCATACGAGTCTCCACGTCGGCCAAAAGGACGCTCAATTCGTCGTGCCGTTGCTTCAACGCAGACAACTCGTGGGCAAATTTCTCCTTGCGTTCGTGCAACGGCGCGAGTTGCCCTTGACGTTGTTGGTGCACCTCTGCGAGTCGAGGTCCCATCGTCGATGATGCGTCCGTTTCCACTGGGCCATTCAAGGCCAAACTGATCACGCCACTGGCATCGCCCTTGGTGGATCCCAACGCCGGACTGGGTGTGGAAAACCTTTGGTCTGCGGCGGGTGCCACCAACGCCAAGAGCGTCCCCAATTTCTTGGCGCTCACCGCGATGGATTCGCTACGCAGGTCTCGTCGCCGGAACGTGTCGCGGATAGATTGACCGCGGATGGTGTTTTCGTTGGCCAGCATGACTTTGAGCTGGTCGTCCATGGTCGAAATGTCCGTCGCGAGGTCGCACGCTTTGCCGATACTGTCGAGGGAGAGTCGGCGCGTGTGGGCGTCGACAATCAGGTCGTGCAACGCGCTGGCGACTCGCGGAATCAATTGCGTCGCGACGGATGACGTCTTGTCGTCATGTTTGAGTTTCTTGAGCACACGGATCGAGTCAACAATCGACCGAATGCTCTGCACGACGATGCGCGCCGCGTCGTCTTTGGAGGACGATGTCGTTGAAGTGCCTGTACTGAAGGGAAAGGTTCCCACGAGCAGATTCGACAGCAGCAACGTCAAGCTGTCGTACAGGGAGTCGTGGACGGGACAGACGCGGAAAAAGTTCTCCAAGAGAAGCGTTAACGCGCGGCTTTCAAAGAACAGCGTGAGCACATCAGGGCTTAAACCCAAGCGGCTCCAATCCACTAGCCCCAAGAGGCCTGACTTTAGGTTGGAGTGGCTCGCCGCTTTCTCGAGCCGCGCTGACAGTGGAAGGGACATGACGTCGTTCGCCACACCGCCTTTCTGTCCTTCCATTGCAGCCGGGGAGGATGCGTCGTATCGGCGTTGGATTTCCACCTCCACGCTGTTGGAACGCTCACTTCGCACGACCGTTACCGCATTGGTATCAGCAGCGTCGTCGTTGTCTGCGTTGTCGTCTTCGAGAATCGCGGACTCGATGTCCGAGTCCTCGTCGTCGTCGATGCCACCAATGGAGCCTGTCACAGACGCGGCGTCAACGTCTGTTCCCGCCTTCTTCTTCTTCTTTTTCTTCTTCTTCTTCTTCTTGCCCACGGACAGGCCCTCTGTCTGCGTCGCCACGGACTCCATCATGACTGGTGGTGCTTTGCTCCCTTTCGGGCCTCCATCGTTCCTACACACACATGTTGACTTAGCATCATCCTTCGAAGTATATACACGGCATCATCGTCGTCATTCAGCGGGATGCGTACCCATTGCGCAGTTTGCCGCTCATACTGGTGTCGTCGACGAGGTGCGCGCGAATAATGACTTCAACAACTGGCAACAATCCCCATTTGTTTCGATTTTGGAGTACTAGTATACAAAAACACTGTTGTCGATATAATAAAATGCCGCCATAAACGTTGTGGCCAGTTATTGTGGATTCGATACGAATTTCCAGTCTCCGCCGAATCGAATCACGAATCGACGCTATTGGCTAATCCTTTTTTTCGTGGATTGGATTGGCTCTTGCAGAAAGCACAAGTATATTCAACCAATCAGAACTCCAGCGTTCATTCAATATTGATTACTCCGTAGTAGATAAACCACGCGAATTTTGGAAGTTCAAAATATTTAAATTCCTTCATTTTTTGAAAAACAACACTTATCCGGATACGTATCTTGAACAGCCGTGGTCGAACAGTTTTGAACCCGATGGACGAGTTTTCGCGTCAGGTCCGCACGCGCATCCGACTGCATTACACGTTAAAGGACGCCAAGTTACCAGCTCAAACGTACACGGGTGTATGAACCTGAACTTGACCTACGTAGTACATATCACAAGGCGTTCCCGTAGTTGTCGGATGCGACGGTGCATTCGGCGGGACAATCTGGCTGCTACTGTCGGGACTGCCTCATCTTTCGCAAGCATGAATGGCGCATTGGAGACATGAACGCTGCCGTTGTGGGACCCCGTGACGAGGTAGATTCGCATTGGATTGATTGGATTGAATTATTGCGACATGGTGACGTGGACGTGCAGTGGCTCATGTATTGCTGGGGGGATGGGGAGCGAGGGCCGTTGTGTTCACGAACAACAGACGCCATCGCCGAGCCCTACCTTATTCCGCCCATCGTGGAGAACATTACTGTCCAAGATGCATCGAAACGGAGGTGGAAAATTGAACGAGAAGCGAAATTCACAGCAGTATGTACATACTTTGCGGATTCAGATTCATTCTACGTTGGGTTCAACGGTTGACTTGTCAGGTTGCGTCAGGAAAGTACCATACATTGCTGCTTGCGGGTATATGTAAATCCATCCAGTCCTTTCTTGAGGGTGATGACTGGATGCTCAGAATCGCACCAATTGTTTGCGTGTGGCGACAACTCGTACTTCAATTTGAGCACTCCATTGGAACCTGGATCTGACCCGTGCGACAATTTCACGACGACCCCGACGGCCGTGGTCGACAGCTTCAAAGGGTTGGGGCATTCTCGCATCTTGTCCATCGCGTGTTCGGACTTTGCATCGTTTGCACTTGTGGGTATGTCGTTGCTTACAGTAGTGCAACATTGCTCACAATGGTCTATTAGACAAACCCATCGACGATGACAGCGACAGCGACAGTGTGTTCAAGCAACGACCTAACGAACTGGTGCAATCTCATTCCCTCCCACATGTATTTACAGTCTAACGGAACCCAAACACATTTCATTACTTCATAGCACATCAAGTCTGCGAAGAAACGCCAAAAGGACAACGAGCCAAAAGAAGTCAACGAATTTAACCACGGTACCATCCTACGTACTAGATTGGTTGTATAAGACGGGGGTGGTGTAGTGTATTCGTGGGGGCGGGGGGAGAGGGGGGTGTTGGGTCATGGCACCACCGAGTCGCAGCCTGTGCCTCGTATCATTGACGCGTTGAACTACTACAAGGTGACCCAGCTGGCCGCGGGTCGTCAGCACGTGCTGGCGCTGACGGAATCCCACGGCGTGTTTGCGTTTGGGAACGGGGGGCACGGCCAGCTTGGTCTGGGTAAACTCCTAAACTCTTCCGTTCGAAACAGGCACGTGATACAAATGTAGGCACCACGTCCGACTGCCTTGTTCCTACCCACGTCGACACTTTGGAGGGCATCCACGTGACGTTTGTCGCTGCAGGAGACGAGTTCTCCGCTGCACTCACAGGTAGACAAACCACGCCCCATCGTAGTATCCTCCGAACCGATACATATCAAGGAGGTCCTCTTTCTGTGGCCGTGCTGTATGATGTAGATACTGCGGGAAGTCGCCAAGTGTTTATGTGGGGATGTGGGAAGCATGGGTAACCTCACACCATCTACTTGATTTTTGCACTGTCACGAGTTGGTTGATTCCAAAGGTTGGCTATGTGTAGTGTTCTTGGCAACGGTAACGACGACGACAAGCTCAAACCCACGCGAGTCCAAGCTTTGCGTGGCACAGTCAGTCCATCTCCTAATTCACTGGCGTTTTTGTGTCTTTCATGGCTTTGATTTGTTTAGAAAGTCCGAAAGTTGGCATGCGGGGGCTCACACACCCTCGTGGTCACTGGTACTTTCATCGCAGGTTGGTTTCCTCTAACATGAAAAGAATAGAGCCAGCGGGGGCCAAGCTCAAAGGCACGACAGTCGTCATGTCGTGGGGCTGGGGTTTGTATGGCCAACTCGGCCACCGCGACAACTGGGACGTCGCCACCCCCAAACTCGTCGATGAGATCCTCCACGAGCGAATTGTGAGCGTCAGTGGGGGCGCCAGGCACTCCCTCGCGCTCTCCGGTACGATCCCCCCCCCGAACGATTAAATTCTGACAATGCAAGAGTAGAGTCTGGAAACGTTTGGGTATGGGGTCAGGGCATCCACGCCCACCAGCCAGCCGTTGGCCAACCCAAAGACTGGACTAGCTCCGCCTTGCTCTTCCCTCGCAAGGTGCGTACGTGGCAACCACCCCTCTGGAACCACCAAAACTAACTTCCGTGATCCAGGTCTACCTGCCAAACATCCACGTCGTTGGCGGCGTCGCAGGGCGAGGTCGAACGTTTGTATGGGGCGATCGAGGTTGCACGTCACATTTTCACAAAGGAACCGAGGACTTGTGTATGCATACTTACAGATACACCTTTGATGTAGCCACGACGAGCGCAAAGGAACATCGCCAAGTGTCTGGCATCGACACCCTTTCCAGTACTGACATGATTCCTTGTTAGCTTGGCCCCATGTGTTTTGTCTAGGTGAAAGCCACTGCAGCATGTCGTCGGCTAGCACCGTGCTGAGCTCCAACAGCCTGCGGGTCCTGTATGCATGTGGCTCGTGTCAGATGGGGACGGTGTGCGTCGTGTGCGCCGCGCGATGTCACGGCGGCCACTGCCTGACGTTGCGATGGACGTTGGACAACTGCTTGTCGAGAGACTGCGATTGCCATGACACTGGGAAATGCCAAGCGATGGCGGGCGATCGTAGTTTTCCAGGGAAAGACGAGTAAACGCTAGCATATATATGTATATATATTCGTCCCCTACTATATATATATATGTACGTTGTATGTGTGTGCCGTGGTTGTCTACGTAAAACTGAGCAACTCCCGCAGCAATTGCTCGTCTTCCTTCTTCACAAACCGGCCCTTGACGCGTAATCTTGAATCGGCAAAGTTCTTGCGCACGTCGTACTTGACTTCTTTCCGCCACACCCGTTTCTGTCGCTTGTCCAGAAACTTCTCCACCCGCTTCCGGCGCGAGTCGGGCGAGTACGCGCCGACAAATGCCGCCTTCTTGTCCGCGTCCGACAGCCCCCCCGCCGTCGTGTTGAGCGTGCCGCTGAGGAAGGCCGACGCGTTGAGTCTCGCGGCGCCGGGGATGCCGATGGGGCGGGACGTGAGTCCGTCCGACGGCTCGTGCTTGATCTTGACGCCATCCGCCCCCAACTAGCCATAGTTTGGTCAAAACGAGCCCCGAATGGTAGGGGCGTACCTTGGACGACTGGTCGAGGAAATCGTGTTCGGCAAAGCTGAACGAGCTCGGGGGGGTCATCCCCCCCAATCCCATGGACGGCAGCGAGTTGGGCAACGAATTCCCAAGCGACGAGCCCAAGTATTCCCCTAATGCAGCAACATTGAGATCAAGATTTCAATGCATGGCGTGGCACGCGGACGGACGTACCTTCCATGAGATCCCGGCTGGAAATATCGGCAAAGGCAGAATCAAAACCGATCTCGTCCCACTCATCGAGCGTCTGTCGAGACGTGTACTATAGCCATGTTGTATAAGTCGGCGACACAATAGATATATATATGGCGTACATCTTCCTTGGGGGTGTCTCCTAAAGAGCCTACGTTGAGAAACCCCAGGTCCAAATCGTCTAGCAAGTCCACGGACGACTTGCGATTCAACGCGCCGCTGTCCAAGAGTGCTACCATATTGGCCATGAGCTCACAGAGGTGTGGATGATTGAGAGAGGATCGAAGGCAAAGTGGCGTACCTTCCAGTGCGGTCGGGTCACCTTGTTCAAATGTCTCCAGCGCTTTCTGTAACTTCTCGTCGCCGCTGATGATCAAGTCCTACGCCCGACATACGCAACCACATTGTGAGAACGCGTGAGGAGAAGCTAGTACTTGGTGCTCGTAACGTTACCTTGAGAACGCCCTTTTGGTATCGATCGATGAACCCCTTTTCCTCCAAGTCGGATGCGCTCAGCAGTCGACCTGATATACTTCCGCTTCGATTTCTCTTTGTCGAAGGCAATGTCAAACTTCCCGGCGAGAAGGCAGGCGGTGTGTGTGTGATCATGCCCATGAGGTCGTCCGACATCCAGCCGATGCTTTCCTTGCGGGCACTTGTCGGCCCTTGTGGCTCTTTCTTGATCTGAATACTCTCAGACACTGCTGTCGGCGGCGCCACGGACAATGCGAGCTTCGCTGGAGGGCTTTCTGCCATGATGTATCTGCGGCCGTAGCTGGCGCCTCCTCCTTTGTCACTGGGGACCTGAAATAGGTAGTTTCCTACTGTAGTATGAGCCTCCGAAATCGGCCGAAGGTAATCGCATCGAAGTTTACGATACAAACATCAAGTGAAATTCCGCATGAGACAGCTGGGCAAAGCGACAACTGTTCCTTTCATTCGCAAAGTGGGAAGTTGTAGCCGATAAACTGGGAAATTTCCCCATGTGCGATCGCTCCAACAAGGAATAACTAGCACGCGTAATTCGGAGTCCTTCCTCGATGTTTTCATTCCATGTCAAGATGAACCACACCCCCTCGGCGCTGAAGCATCGACTGCACCTGCAACCTTTCCGATTGCATTGCCAAAGCAAGAGGAATTTGCCCCCATTATACCGTTTACGCTACTGTAGGAATTCCCACCATCACAGGTGAAAATGCAAAACACTTGGTGAATGATGGATGACCAGATGACTAGAGTGGACTAATTCCCCATAACAGGGGTATAACCCACCTGTTGACTATGAGATAACTCAAACAGCCAATCAAAGCGTACAAAATTTGCACAAATAAGTACAGTCATATGGACTACCATTGTGAAAACAACACCACCCCCCATGTCAGCTAGGGGTTACGTGGTTAGCTATCGCTAACCACTGGAGATGCAATTAACCCTGGGAATAACAGTATACCTCGAAGAACGTACCCACCGGGGGTATGACGCAGTCCCAGCTTACAAGTTCATTTGTTTTGTGTATGTATTATGGATGATGGATTGCATGTGCCGTTGTCTTATCTAAGCAATTCCCCTACGGCAGGGTTTTTGTGGGTCTTTAGCAGGGGTTATACCCCTACTGTGAGGAATACTTCAAGGATGTTCGTTGGTGATGTCTCATATACTACCCTTACTGTAGTGCGAGTACCGGTATAAGTCACTTCCAACCTGAGCCCACGGCGAAGTCAGCTGGCCGCGTTTTCGCCCCCCCCTCAGCGGCTCAGGTGTCTGCAACCTCCCACGTTTGACCCCCGTACGCTCCTGCTGGAGGAGCGCACCGCGCACGCCGCGTGCCCTGTCGCTTCTCCTCGTTCCTCACCTCGTGTGAAAGAGTGAACTGAACGTTCGGGTAACTTTGCCTTCGAACTTCGCATGGGACGAACGAAGTCCTGATCGAAGTTCATGGATTATCGAAGTTCGAAGTCGTCAACCATCTTCGCCGACGGATCTTGTGTGATGACCGACGCAGCTGCGTACGATGTCGTGGACGTCGACGGCGACAAGTCGTACCGAGGGATCAAGAAGGCAGAGCGCGTGCTATCGAGTATTGCGCTCAATGCAGCGACGCCGACGCTGTACGTTGGAGACTCCTCGTCGAGTCTTCATGCCTTCACAGTCCACGCCGACAAGGCTGTGCGGTTCCACCAACAGTTGAAGAAAGTCTATCATGACAGCGGCACGCAAATCCTCGACTCGTGGGGCGTGTGTGCAACAATCATTGACGGCAAACTCGCCACGTTGCCACTTCCCCTCGACAAGGATTCCCTGACCGCCACCACCACTTTCTTGGATGAAACCAAAGGAGTCACCCAGCTCCACGCACACGAACTCAGTCGCGTGTTGTGCTGCTTGGTCAAGCAGAACCTCATGGTGTACGATTGGAGCGTACAGGGCAAGCTGCAGCTCCGCTCGTCGCACGACCTCACAACGGACAAGTCGAATGTCGCAACGTCGGTGCTCTGTCTTGGGGGCAGCATCGCCGTCGTGCAGTTCAAGAAGAAAGGTTTGGTGCTGCTGGACCTCGACACCGGTGTGCCGCTCAGCGCGAGTCTCCCCAGCGCCGATGCATCGCTCTTCGTCTCCCGCGCGACTGGCACCCACAAGAGTTTGGACAACCTCCTCGTCACGACCAAGGACCACGGCATCATCTTTGCTTGGGATTCCGGTCGTCGCTTGATGGGGGAA
The DNA here is from genome assembly GCF_000520075.1 of Aphanomyces astaci. NCBI lineage: Eukaryota > Oomycota > Saprolegniomycetes > Saprolegniales > Verrucalvaceae > Aphanomyces > Aphanomyces astaci. Next base: position 1,004,948 of record NW_009798265.1, on the reverse strand, counting down.
GTGGGTCGGCTGGCGTGGCCGCCGTCGTCGGTCCCCAAGGCCGCCCCCGTGGCGCACCACCCGTTCGTGCTCGTGCCCTTCGTGGACCGCGTGGACGTGTTCAATGCCGCGTCCTTCCACGTCGCCCAGTCCATCCCCATCAAGTCCGTCAGTCAGTTCAGCGTCGTCACGACGCTCGCGACAGCCGACCACCACCGCCCGGTGCTGCTCTTGCTCGCGCCGCCATTTCACCTCACGCTTCTGCGCATGAAGCCCATCGCCGATCAGTTGAAATACGCCATGCATACCCTGCGGTACGACTGATCGTGTCTTGCAGTTGTCTTGGGTACGATGTTGTGCAATAAATAGGTACGCCGACGCTGTGGGGCTCTGCACCCTGTGCCCCGACGAAGGCCACCTCCCACCTGCAGACCTCCACCAGCTGCACCTAAACTACGCGCTGCACCTGTTCCAACAGCAACACTTCGACTTGGCGTTTCGCCAGTTTGTCCTTGGCGCAACCCCCCTCCGTCATGTCTTGACTCTGTTCCCGGAAGAACTGCTGCCTCGCAGTGTTGCCGCCGTAACCCCCCCAGTGTACCCCCACGTGTCGGTTCTAACAGGCGAAGCTCTCGCGTCGGCACTGGCGGCACTACCGGCCTATCTCACGGCCATTCGCAGCGCCTCCTTGACAGGTACCCCGCTCATCCCGTCCTCGTTCTCAATCGATCTATTCATCATGACTGAACGACAGAAAGAGACAGTCTCGAGTTATGTGACACGGTCCTCCTCAAAGCGTACGCCCTCAACAACGCCGACGCCGACCTCACGTCGTTCTGCGCGTCGCCCAATGCGGCCGATCTGGGCGAGTCGGAGCTCTTCCTTCGCGTGCACAGCCAGTGGCCCGCGCTCTTGGCGCTGTACAAACTCCATGCGCTGCACCGCAAGGCGCTGGACGTCCTCGACGAGCTGTACACGGCGGACGCAGTGGCGTACGAGCAGCCGCTGGCCGAGTACCTGACGCAACTGTCGGACGGACCGTTGGTGTTTGAGTACTCGCGCCGGCTACTCACGACACGCCCGGACGTCGGCCTCGCGGTCTTTACTCACCGCCACCATCACCACCAAGTACCTGATTTGGACCCATCGTTGGTCCTCCGCCATTTAAAGTCCATTGATGCCACCGCCCCTTCGACCCGCCCTTCGTCGGACTTGCCGCTCTCGGACGGTCGGTACCTGGCCATTGCGTACCTGAGCCAACTCATCTACACCAACGACGTGGAGCTTCCATTGACGCTGCACGACGAGCTCGTGTACCTCCTCCTGGACGCCATCGACGCCGCCGCCACTTCCCTCCGAAAGCCGCACCAAAACAAGAAAGACTCTACGTTTCACGTCCGCGTGCATCTGCAGCGCGACCCGGAGCTCGGTCCTCTGCGTCGGCACCTGCTAACGTTTCTGCAGTCGCCGTTGGCCATGTACCACCCGGAGCGGCTGCTCAGCCGCGTGCCCGTGGACATGCTCGAGGAGCGCGCGGTGCTCTTGGCCAACATGGGGCGCCACGAAGAAGTGCTCCAGCTGTACCTGCATGACATCCGCGACGCCGCGCTCGCGGAAACGTACTGCAACGAATGCTTTGCCCATCGCATCACGGACGCGTCGATTTACACGTTGTTCCTTCAGACGTACTTGCGTCCGCCAGTGGTGGCAGGGCGACCGCCGCCGCTCCGCAGCTTGACCGGTGGCATCGGCATGCATTTCGTCGCCGCATTCATGCTTCGTCATGCGCAGTGCATTGATGTCGCGACGGCGCTGGCGCTGCTGCCGCCATCCGTCGAGGTAGGGGGTTATTATGGATGGCATAAATGTGACGATGGGTGTGTGTAGGCGTCGGCGGTGGCGGCCTACTTGGAGCGCGTGCTCGAGCTGAAAGTGGAGCAGAAGCGCCACGTTCAAGTCCAAAAGCAACTGCTCAAGATTGAAAACTTGCACGTCCGCAGTGCGCTCAACGTGGCCAAGCAGGCCAGCGTCGACGTCGACGTCCACTCGACCTGCGACGTGTGCGCGCGGCCAGTGGAGCGAGGACCTGTGCTGTGCCACCCCAACGGAACGTTGCTGCATTATGCATGCCAAACCAGTTTGTAGACGAGCAGCGATAGATAGATATGGGGTACACAAGATGAACGAAACTCAAATTCGGAGCACTGTATGGGGTTCTGTAGTTAGTTGACGTTTAAATGGGCCAGGAGTTTGTCTAATTTGGCTTCGATACGATTCAACTGGTCGGCGAATTCGCCCGATGACGTGGCGGCAACAGGGAGGGATTGTCGGAACGAAGACGGCTGCAGCACGGGACTGGTCGATCCGCCGGCGTTGCTGCTCGTGGTTGTGATGGAAGTCTCGGTGTTTCCAGCGCGCTTCGCTGCCGCCTCCCGATTCTTTCGCATGATGTCAGCAAATCCCCCACTGGAAGAAGAAGCGTCGGTGGGACTGGGCTGTTCGCTGGCCCGCATCGACGGCGTCCGATGAGTCGACTTCTTTAGTCCTGCGGCCCCTTGCGCGATGGCTGCAAACAGGGGATTGCCACCTCCACTGCTGCTGCTACTTGGGTCACTGGACGAAGTCGACGTGGAGGGCTTGACAGCGTCCAGCGGGGAGCTTTCCCGTGTGATGGTCTTTTTCAACTTTTTGCCTTGGGCAATCTGCGCCAAGAGCCCACCTCGATCACCACCACCTCCTCCAGATGCGGGTGGAGTAGACACCGGCTCGGACGATGCCGTCTTTGCTGTGGACGATCTGGTTGAGGAGGTGGTTGCTTTAGGTCGGTTCCACTGGGTGACTTTGGATTGTGCGTGGTAGTAGTACTCCTAAAGGACAACAGTGACAGTGGAATGCGCGCATCAGGGAGGTCTACCTTGCCGTCTGCCGTCTTGTACGCCATCCATCCCACGGGCAGTGCGCTGCTCATGCTGGGCAGCCGTTGAGTGTTCTGAACCACTTTGTGGTAATACTGACCATCACTCCAGCCTCGTGTTTTGGATTTGTTTGTTTATGAAAATGCTTTAAATTTCCAAAATTCGCCTGGTTTGTCTCATCAATGTTGAATCACGCCGGAGTTCTGATTGGTTGAATATATTTGTCCTTTTCTGCAAGCGCCAATCAAATCCACTCAAAAATGGATTAGCCAATCGCGTCGATTCTTGATTCGATTCTCCAGCGAGGTTCGATTCTGGAAATTCGTATCGAATCCACAATACGTACTAGTATACTAATTTCAAATAATTCAAGGTTTGCCTTTTTCGGAATGTATGTGTGAGTACTTATCAGCCAGTTGCACTTACTTCGAAGTATAAGCAGAAACAAACTGTATTATGTACCACATGATGCTTATCAACTTGACGTCCACGGCACTCCTCATTCTGCTATCGTAGCTTACTTATCCCCAGTGGAAGTGGAAGTTCCCTCCTTGATGGAACGGGTTCTGTTGCTGGTTCTGCGGGTTGCCCGTCACGTCTTCGCCTCGGTCGTACCTCGCTCGGGTGTCTACAGCCATCCATTAACACAGGACGACCTCCCTTTTCCACTGCGTACCTTCGTTCGAGAGGATCTCGTACGCTTCCGCCGCCTCCTGGAACTTCTTGGTTGCTTCTTCTGACGCCGCGTCCTACAACCAGACCAGTCAGTCAACATCTCTACCTCCTCAACCTTGTGGTCATACATACCCCACGGTCCGCATGCTTGTCGGGATGCCACTCCAGCGCTTTCTTCCTGTACGCTTTCTTGATAGCTTGGCTGGAAGCATCTCGAGGAATGTCTAGCCAAAACGTCATCAAGTCGGTGGAATTCTCCGCAACGAGAAACCCCACCCAAGATTTTGTAGTAGTTCTTTGTCTTGCTCTGCTTCAGCGCGGCTTCCGCACGTCGAAGGCCTTCGTGGAACTGTACGCCGCCATGAGCACATGCTTGAGCATGTACATGTCTTACCGATCGGTCGTTCTCGTCCAGCTCGACGGCGCGGCGGTGGTGGCGCACGGCCTCGTCGTACTCTTCCAAGTTGATCAGCACGTCGCCCAGCTTGGCGTGGACGTCGGCACTCTCTTCATGCACGTGCAACGACTAAACACACACCTCGGCCATGATCATCCATTTCGAATAACGCGTGGTGTGTGCATTGTCCATTTGGAAAAACGTGGTGGGATGCGAACGAGTAAAACGTACGGCAGCGCACGCGGCTTTCGCTTGGACATGCTTTTGCAAGTGCGCATATGCGTCGCACAGCTTGAAGTTGAGGTCCTTGTTCAAGGCGCTGTGGCTCGGGTCCAGCCCCACAGCCACCTCCAAGTCGTCCACCGCTTCCGCATATCTACATGTTTCTTTGTCGGCAAGTTGCTCTGCGTAAGAATGGTCTTTCGCCTTACTGGTGGGATTCAGCCGCCACGCGGGCGTGTTCGATCAGTTTGAGCAATTTCTTGGTCCTCTTATACAAGGCTTTCATGGCCTTGTGCTCTGGGTCGAACTGAAGCCCCTGGCGAAAGTGTGTCACGGCTGCCTCCAACGACTGGATGTCGCCGAGCGAGTAGTACGCTTCGCCGCGCAGGTTGAGCGCCGAGAGGCTGCCCGGCTCGATGCGTAGAATGCTGCCGGTGTCGGCGATCAAGTCGAACGTTTTGCCGAGGAATCCGCTGGAAACAAGATATATACTGTGAAATAGTGTGACGAGGACGCGCCAGTCGTACTTGAGTTCGGCTCGTTGAAGGAGAAGTGACGGACTCGACACGGCGTAGTTGTCGATGGCGTGGGTGAGGGACTGCACTGCCTTGTCAAAGTTGCCAGTTGCCTGCAGTGAAGGGATGCAATGGTTAGAAAAGTGTGAGAGATGGCTAGCTACACATGGCGACAGACCTGCGCTTCTGCGGCATGCGTGAGGTGATGCGCGCAGTCGTGGCTCTTGGCCAGGTTGTCGTTGCCGCCAACATTATTAGGGTCCAATCTATAGAGCGTCGTGGTATATTTCGGATGATGCTGGTGACTCTTACGCGACGACTTTGGTGAAATCCTCGACAGCGTCCGCGCAGTTGCCCGTCATCAAGTTCAACCGGCCACGTTGCAGGTATCCCTGGAGGACCACATGAAGCCAACGGTACAGCCTGGATGAGGTAGACTCACCTGGGTGTACGTGGGCTTGAATTTGACCGCGGACGTGAGGTCCGCCAGGGCCGAGGCATATTTGCGTTCAGCGAGGTACGCACGGTACCGCTTGTAGTACAACCGTTCGTTCGGGTCCACTTCAAGGACTTGCGAGTAGAGCGAGATGGCCTGTGCATGCATTGATTACAAGATGCAGCACTAGTGCACTTTACCTTTTTCATGTCACCGCTGGCAAATGCGTTTTCTGCCGCAATGGTTACTTTGCCGACTTCGGCCTTGGGCAACGCAGCTGCATCCGCAGACTAGTCACATGCATGAGACAGGTAGTTGTGGTGGAAGAGGTGGCGGTGGTAGACGGAGCGTACCAAGACTGCCGCCGCACTCGCCAGCGCCAAGCACAAGACGCGCATAACGTGAATGTGAGGAACACGTCACGACACCTTGGTTGTGCAACTTCGAATCTTTCGAAACTTCGAACTACGACTTCGATTTCCCATACAAACTGAGAGTAGAAAAAGTGACCACCATCAGACACGTGGCCAAAACCACAACAGGTGACGTGGCAGCGACGCAAGCCGCAGGAAGTGGCGGCGATCGAGGGTGGATCAACAAGTCGACTGATGAGGAGCGTCTTTGTACGAGTATAATGCCCTACATCATCCAGGGCATATAAGGATGCAGGCTGCCCGCATTGATGGGAGTTCCCAACCCAAAGCGCGTTGTGTAGATGCTTTGACAACCTTTTGTTCACTGTCAGTTGTAGCACTCACTGCCTTCACATAAAGACCCAACTTTCTATGATGGGACCTTGTTTACATACGAAGGCAGTGCTACATATAGCTAGCTAGCTACCTGTGAACACGGCGATATACAGTAGTGATGGACCCCACCTCAGCATTCTCTCTGAGACGGAGCACGATGAACACTTTTGCACCGTTGTAGTCTTTGTTGTAGTGGATGCAGGCAGCAATGATGCTTAGCGTTACAGTAGACCAAAGTCACCATCTTCGACAACGTCACCGGTAGTGTTAATAGGGAGATGCGGGAACTGGACATGAAAACTCAGGCTTCCGTCAACCATGAATGCCTTGCATGAACTTCGAGTAATGAGTTTTCGCCCAGTTCCCGCATCTCCCTATTTTTTAAGTTACTCTGGAGTTTAGTCACAGTGATCCACCTTGTTGGACATTGGTTGCTCTAGCACGTACGTACGCACGCTTACCGTACGTGTATGTGTCTATGTGCTGAGCTGGCATTATTGGTTGCTCTAGCACGTACGTACACTTTATGTCTCTCGCTGCATGTGCTGAGCTGGCATTCCAACCATGAAACATGTTTATATTTTATACCTGTCAAACACGATGATACTACTAACGTTAATATGAAGTTAAAGGCAGCCTCGTAGTATTACTTTTGCGTGGTCAAGAACGTCAGGGTCCGCGTGAGTCCATGCACCACGGCCTTGGGCGTGTTGTACGCAAAGCAGATGCGGTAGAAGCCTGGTGTCGGCGCGTGCTGGGCCTCGCCCGGGGTCATGATGAACTTGCACTTGTCAAACATGACATCCGTCAACGCCCGCTCGCCGTGCCACGTGGGGGTGTCCAGGAACGCCGAAAAGTCCACCCACACAAACATGCCAGCGGGGGCCGGCACGAACGGCACTTTGAACTTGGTCAAGACAGACGCCACTTGAGTGTACGAGTGGCGAAGGTCGCGGTTGTTGTCGGCAATGTACGATGTGGACCACGGCAAGTCGCTTAGGACGAGCGCGAGGCCGTCCAGGAGGTAGTTGGACACGCCTGAAAAGTACAAGACGTTCGACAGCGCTCGGAGGAGGTCGGGGTTGCCGGTGTACACGACGCCGACGCGGAGGCCGGACGCGGCCCAGTCTTTCGACAGCCCCCACAGAATGTGCACGTGCGGAGGCAGTTGCACGAACGAGGCCGAGGCCACGGACGTGTCGAAGATGGTCGCGCCAGACTCAAACGCATGGGGACTCTGCTCGGGCGAGTGGATCGAGTTGGCATAGATTTCGTCCACGATGAGGTGCAAGTGGTGGTGTTCGCACCAGGTGGAGATCGCCCGCAGCGTCTGGCTGCTTCGGATGATGCCGAGGGGGTTTTCGGGGTTGAGGAGAAGCACAGACTTGGGGGTGTGGCCGGCGAGGACCGCTTGGTCGTACCCCGCTTGCAACGCATCGGTGGTGATGTCGAACGTGGGCGTCATTGGCACGTCGATCACTTTCGTGCCCGACGACACGAAGAAGTCGTTGTAGAGGGCGCCGTAGGCGGGCGTGGGTAGGAGCACCGCATCGCCTTCGTCGTGAAGCAGAGAGCTCAAGTGCGCCAAGAGTGACCCCACGCCGCTGGAGATGGCCAAGTGGGTTGGGTCGATGGCTTTCGTGGTGCTGTGAGGCTTCAGAAGCGTCTCCTTGACGAAGGAAGCATACGCTTGTTTAAAGGCTATCCATAACGTTACAACAATGAGACTGGTGACCTGGCAATCGTTGTACAATCCATTTAGTACTTACCTAGTCGACCGGTAAAGTCGTCGTAGCCCAATCCCGACTTCTGCGACGCCGCGGCACAGCTTTCGTTCAATTTCGTGAGCATCTACATAGCGTCAATTGATATGCTTTCGTGTTGGACTGCATGCAAACCTACCTTGTTGGCATCGAGAATCCGATTCTCCGAGATGGCGACCGACACATACCCGTCCAAGTCGTCATCTGTTGCTTCATGGGCGAGGGCATCGAGGGCAAGTTGAAAGTACGACAAAGCAGGCTGCAATGCGCGTCTACCTCGCGCGGAAAGAGTCGCGGCGACTGATGCATTGATGACTGGCATGGCGTTCGAAGAGGGCAAGATGTTTGAAATAACAATCCAGAATTAATTAAGCTTGCTCCGAGTATTAATATCACTGAACTTTTTTATACTTCGAGGTAAATAGAAGTCAAAATAAGTCAGTTTTACAGTTAAGAGCTGAAAATCTGGTTACACATCCGAAACCGCTTCAATCATGTCGAACCAAAACCGCGACACCGCATCCAAGTTGCCAGCATGGGAGCGGGAAAAGCTGGTTCGACTCGAAAGCAAGCTACGTCGCGAGTAAATCCGTCTCCACATCAGCTACAACGCCCAAGTCACTTGTTCGTTGTAGAAAATTCGCAACTAACCAAGTTCCCGACCGAGGCGACAGTGGACGGAGGCGACTGCCTTCAGACAAGTCCACGGTGCAGAAGAAACGGAGTGCCGTGGATGTAAAGCTATCCGACGACAACCCAGAAACCACGGGGCCTGTGAAAAGGTCTGCAGATGACGATGCGACCGACCATCAGAATTCAATGTAAGCAATGCACAATCTCAACAACTCTCGACATCTCAACGCATTGTGAAGGATTCACAAGAGGGCGCCCGTGACCACTGTGGCAATGAAGCCCCCCATGGTGCACAAGTTGGCCCCACCGACGTTGACCTCGTTCGCGGCGCGGACAATTCATCCGCCACAGTTGGACGACGATGCATCCAGTGATACGAATTCCGATGAAGACGAGAAGCTCCTTGATAGTTTGGAGTTCTCCATCGCCATGTCGCCAAAGAAAGCCAACAAGGCAGCGCCACGCCAATGGATGCCACAATCAGCCCCACAAGAAACAAAGCCATGCAACAACACTCCAGAGCGCCACGCGTTATCACAACTACAAAGCCAGCCAATGGCACTCACGAGACTGCCACAAAGTCAAGTTCAATCGAAGACGGCAATTCCAGAAAGCAAATTCAACGGACAACGGGCCAGCAGCGTGAGCACAACTGGTAGACTGCCCAGCCCGGTCACCCCGGAGCTAGAACGAGAGTCCAAGCCCACTCCATTCAACGGCGGGGAAGTCAAACCAATTCCAACGATCAAAGCAAAGGTGATACCACCACCAACGAAAGAAACACGACCGATCGATACGCATGATCCCCCGCCTCCCCGAGCTGGAGTTCCCAGTGAAGCCAAACCCAAAGAAGCATCCTCTACAATCCCCCAAACTTCCAAAGCAACGTCAAAATCCGCCGCCGTTCGAGATGCCACATGGGACATTTTCGACCTGTCTAAGGCAGTTGCTGTTCCCCGGCACGCGACAGCCGAGCCAAAACCGAGATCGGATGTCGTAAGAGTGGCCCAAGTGACTTGTTCGTGGCATTCTCATCATACTGGGTTGCACCTAGGTGCAAGCAAGAGGACGCCCGAATGCCTTGACGTTGTCGATGGAGGAAGAACACCTGCAGCGCGAAATTTCGTCGTTGAATTCAAAGCTGGAAAAGGTTCGAGTGTCAACCGATTCTCACGACGAAGGCGACGATACGAAGAACGAACCCGACAGTAGAAATGACGACGACAGTGTTGAAACGCTACAGGCGTATGGAGGGGGTGCGCACTACAAAGCAGGCACGCGCACGGCCCCCGTCGACCGCTGCTCGATGGAGAAGCGCATGCAAATGAGCGGAGTCCATCAGACTCGCGTGCGCAAGGGCGTGCAAGTGCACGTGCAAGACGACAGCAAGGCCGACGGCAAGAAACCAGACAAAGTTGTGGTCAAGAAAGACTTGGCGTTGAAAATGTTGTTGTCGTAGCCGGTTCAGAGTGTCCAGCTTATTCCTACTTCTAACAACCTCAATGGAAGTTTGAACGATACGTGAGCATTCCAGACATTTCAATTGCGAGTACATTTTTCCTAGCAGAATCCCAAGGTCGGGTTTTCCAGTGTTAGTAGGACTTGGTTGGGTGGGCCGACTGGGGGCGACGTCTTGCGTACAGTTTGGTTTGAGCCATTGAATTGACTGGTCGCGGTTGAGTTGTCTGCTTCGGTTTGCTACTGCGGGGCCGTTGGAGGGGCTTCAACGGCGACAGATCTTTGGCTTTTTGAGGACCGGCGCCCACACTTACACCGCAAGGAATGTAAATGCGTGGCCCTTGGTCATCGACTACAGTCGTCGTGGTCGGCTCCACTTGGTTGGACGCTTCCGATTCTCCCGTAGCAGGGACGACTGGTAGATCCGGCAGGCTCTGCGACGCCTGCATCCCCCCTCGACCCTCAACTCCCCCGCCCTTTCGAAGACGCTTGGCTGCGTCGGCTTCCAACACTCCATTCCGCACCTGTAGCTCATGGTTTCGCTGGGCCATCACGTTGAGTTCTTGAAGTAGCTTGGTGTTATCTGTCGAAAAGACCGACACGAGCTTTTGTCGCTCATGGGTCATTGCGTCCAGCCGCGTGCGAAGTTTGCGCTGCTGGTCCTCGACACATTTGTTCTGCCTCGTCAGCTCCTGGATCACCGCCTCATCCGACGCCATCTCCCGCCGCACCACGCGGTTGTTGTTTGTGCGGAAATCGTACTTGTGGTACAATTTCACAATGTCGTCGATACTCACGCGGGTGCCGTGCTGCTCGCGCTCGATGAGAATGCCCAAGTCCCGACAGCACGCCGTCGTCACCGCCTTGGCGTCCACCAGCTGCCGCTTCAACTCGGTCACCGACCGCTCAAAGAACGCCACCCTGCGCTTCATCTGCCCGTGCGCCTCGTCCATCTCATTGGCATCTTCGACCACGGCGCTGTTCTCCGCGTGCAGCTCCTCCACAAACCGGCGCATGCCGTGGATATCCTGCTCCTTTGTGGCTATGGCTGACTGCATCGTTTTCAGCTTGCACAGCCTGGCATTATTCATCTCGTCCAGCCCTTCAATCTGCCGCGCTTGGTCGGCAACGCGAGCCTCCAATACCGAGCACGCGGCCACCGCCTTGGCTGCGGTCTTTCGCTCCAGGGCGATCTCGTAGTTCAAAGCGTCCACGGCCAAATGCAACCGGTTCGCTTCCAAAGTGGCTTGTTTGACGCGGTCGTCTTTCGTCGTCAATGCATTCAGCATCATGCGCAGTTGCTGCTGCAGACTCGAAATCTTCGCTTTGGTCTCTTCCTGCTGCGATACTTGGGCCGCTACCATCCAAAACTCAATAATGCACATATTCCAACCCCCCTTAAATCCATGCATCAGACACAACAACCCAAACTTCGCCACCATGCATGCGCGCACAGTCGCTACCTTTTCCATTGTCCACCGCCGCTTGCATCGCACCCAAGTGAATGAGCGAGTCGTCATTCATTTGCGACAACAGTTCGTCGTATTCTTTCTGCTTTCTGTCCAACGAGTGAGTCAGCGCCGCCACTTTGGCATCGTATGTAGCGACTGTCGACGCCATCGCCGCCTCCCACTCGCCTCGCAGCACCATCTGCCTCTCATCTCCGCCAAATCGGGCATCGTCCACCCGCTGCCTCTCAGTTACCACCTGTCGCTCCAGCTGTCGACACACGTCGGTCATAGCGCTCAACTTGGTCGTGAAGATGCTCTGCATTGTCTGCAAGCTCCGTTCGTGCTCTTGTTTCATTTCCAACATAGCCGTGTGTGCGTCGTGTGACTTGGTGTGCATGTCCCCCTCCACGGCCTTCATCTTGGCTTCCCACGCCGCCTTGGCCTGTCGAAGCTCTGATTGCCGCTCGCGGTCAAGCAAGCTCAATTGGTCGGCGCTGAGCTTGGACAGGATTTCCTTCTCCATCTTGAGCTGTTCCTTTTCCGTCTCCAAGTCGGTGATGCGCAGGCTGCGCTCCGCCACACTCGCTCGATCCACCTACACATTCGCCCGATGCAATTAATCTGAATCGATGGCATAAGCAGCATATAAAACACGAACCAAACACAAGTCGTCCGTGACCAAGGCCGCGGAAAACTGCGTTTCGGGCGCGGCTTGCAATACATGCAACGCTTTGGTGTGTGCAGGAAGCAGAGTGTCCGCGTGAAAGCGCGGGCTTGGCGCGGGGATGTCCACCGTGTACGATATCACAGTCCCGTCGACGGTGGCGGCCAGCAGCACGCGGTCGTTCAAGCAACTCCGCAACGACAAGATGGACGCCACGCTCAAATCAAACCAGGCGGGAGTTGCCGACAGCACACTCAACCCACCACCCGACGCTTCCCTGTTCGGACACAATGTAAACGAATATCTGGCGGTCAAGGGCGGAAGAAGTACCACGAAAATACCAATACACTGCCGTGGGCCGTGCCGGCACACACGACGCACGCGGGGCCGAACTCGAGCACGGTGATCTTGGCGTCGATGCCGGCAGATTTCAACGGCGGCGTGTTGAGGCGGCCGTCACACCACACGTGCACCACGGACACGTCCGCGTCTGACGTGCAGCTGGCCGCCAAAAGCGCATGGCTGGTCGACGGATGGCGCGTCACCGCGAGCGACGAAAACACGAGCGCGCGGTCGTACACACTTGTGGAAGCAGCAGTTGACGGGCCTGTGGACGTGGCTTGGGTGGCGGAAAACGATCCGTCAGAACCCATGCCCCACTCCAACAGGGCACCGCAGTCGTCGGAACTGTAAAAGCGAGCGTCGTCCAGGCCCCACCGGAGGCACAACACGTTGGCTTCCCGTCCTTCCAAATACCAAAAATACGTCAAACTCCGCTTCAAAGACAGTGTATAACGCTGACAAGTGTGCAGTATATACCGGAACACACGGCGACGAGGGACGGCTCGAGGCCGCCAAAGTTGCGGTACACGTAGATGCTCTTGTCGTCAACCAACGCGACAAAGTAGTTGCCTCCGCCGCTGTACGCGACCGTGGATGCATGCTTGACGTCCACTTCGAACGCCAGGCGAATCGAATCGTACAGCACGTGGTAAATGTGGAGCTGCGCACTGCAGCCAGTCATTTTTAAGGTCATCATACACCAGGATATCTACGAAAGTGCTGACGTGTGTACCTAACGCTGAGGAGCAGTTCAAATCCCGACGGGTGAAAGTCTATGCACGTGGGGACGACGTGCACAAACGTGTGGTGCAAGAGGCCGCGGGTGTCCGCCTGTCCGTACACACACGCGAGAGTGGCGCCCGTCGACCGCTTGCCCGTGACCGCCACCACATGCTTGCGGCTGGAAGTGGCCAGCGTCGTGACCGAAACCAGGCGAGGCAGCGCCGTAAACGTCATAAGAGTCACAAACTACGACCACCCAAAGAAACATGCAAAGTAGGTCAACGATAGCTTGATGTTATGAGGGGGATGTATGTTGGCGTACGTACTTCGTCGTCTTCGCGCAAGAGGCACAAGTTGGACAAGTCATACGCGCCATAGTAGCTGGGCGTGGCACACATAAAGCCCGTGCCAGCTGCGTCCATGGACAGCGCCAGCACCGGCTCCCTACCCCAATGATGAACATATGCACAATCAAATATATGAGTGGACTCTACTTGGAGTCGATTCGCATGCGTTTGACCATGTGGATGTCGGCGCCATTGAAAGCGTCCACTTCGAGCACGGACAGCCACCCGCGATCACCGCCCACCACAACACTACCCAACCTTTCCTTCAGGATCCATCAAGAAAGCTGCAAAGTACCTCGTTTTGAACGACTGGACACACTGCAGTACGTGTCCATGGTGTAGCATTGGAATCGTGCGCAGGAGCTCACCATTGCGAAAGAACTGGACGTCGCCGTTGTCGAGCACGGCCACGATGCCGTCGGTGGTCCCCACCCACGTGTGGTCCACATATCGAATGGCCGAGTTGGCCGAGTTGAAGGTCGCGAACGGCCGACACGTGGGCTCTGTGAGTCGCCACAGCCGCAAATGCACGCCGCCAGAAGTTGAGATCTGCGCCACGTCCACAGGGTTGAAGCAGATGCGCGTGACCTTTCGGTGGTTTATGTGAACAAGTTCCAAGAGTAGATTTCGATTTGCTTATTCTTACTTTGGAATGCGCTTCGGCCACGGCCACTTGGCGGGCGCGGGTCCAATCCCACAACGCAAACGTCCATTCTGACGTTGTCGACTGTGCGACCACGAACTTGCCATCATGGGAAAACGCCACTGACGTGAAGCTGTGGGTGTCGTACGTGAGGGTTCGGATAGGTGTGAGACGGGACCATCGGGCAGAATCGTCACCCTGGAGGAAGCAACATGACGACATGGAGTGAAACAAGACGATGTGTACACCTCTTTCGGGGCCTTGAGGCAGTAGATTGAGATGGAGCTCTCCGTACGCCGCAGACTCGAGTGCGCGCTCCGTCCGATCGCAACGTAGTTGCGTTTGACTGTGATTGCCAAGGCGCAAATGTCCCCCAGACGAACCGACGACGTCGAGTCGTGGTCCTTGGAAGGCGGTGGCTCGAAGAATGACATCTTTTGGCTGTGGATGTTCTGCAGCGCCACGTATTTGCCAATGGCGTAGATCACTTCGTTTTTGTTCACGTACAGAAGCATGTCGCGCAAGTTGGTGTTGAACCCGATTCCTGACGCTGGCGTGAGTCGGACGGGCGGTGGTGCGCCGTCTCCAATGATACCCGCCGGCTTGTCCGTCGTCCGGCTGTCCGAGGTAGTCTTGGCCGTCGCTGTGGTTGCTGCCCGTAGAGTCTGCATCGTACTGGTGTCACTTGCATCTACCCGTGATACCTTGCCTTTAGCCATGGTGAGAAACGATGATGCTGCGTTGCCCAGGCGTTTCAAAGCGTCAGTTACACAGGGAATTTTCCGCTGAATCGGTCACACTATTTTGAATTCAAGTTGCACCCCGACCCCTACATTGCGCAATCAAATTGTACTGTATGTTTGTATGATTCATACACTATTTAAAGTGTATCCAACACCGATTTGCGCAATCACCTTTTGCTACAGCGAGCTTTGTCCACATTTCCATTTTTTCATTGCCATGCCCAACACTACTTCGGCCAACATGGCGGCGACGAAGAAGCGTCCGATGACGCTGCCAGAGAAGATCCTCACGCACTCTGCCGTGGGCTTGAAGCACCCATTCGTCGAACCGGGACAGATGATCTGTGTCAAGACTCAGTGGACGCTCGCGTGTGAAATCACATGGAAATCCATGGACAAGACGTACTCGGTAATTCTCAACCCTGCTTTTCTTCGTCACGGGGTTCCCATATTCTCACAATGCATAACTAGGACATGGGACGACCGCGCATTTGGCGCAACGATCGCTTCTGGCTTGCCGTCGACCATACCGTCGACCCGCGCGTGAACCACTTGCCGCGCCAACAAATGATGATCCAAGCGTCCACGGATTTCGCGGCCGAAGCCAAGTTGACGAACTTCCAGAAACCAAACACGACGATTTTGCACACCGAATTCTACCGCCAACGCGCGCAGCCGGGCCAAGTGGTCGTGGGGGCCGACAGTCACTCATGCTCCACTGGTGGATTGGGCGCGTTTGCCATCGGGCTGGGCGCCGCGGACGTCGTGATGCCGCTGGTGACGGGGGAAACATGGATTCAAGTGCCGGAAACCGTGAAAATCGAGTTTGTCAACGCTCCGCCGTTCGGGTTGGGCGGCAAGGACATCATGTTGTACACGCTGGGTCAGCTCAAGTGCAACACCGTCGCCATCGGCCGCTGCGTCGAGTGGTCGGGCAATATTGCGCCGCTGTCGTGCGACGCCCGCTTTGCCATTGCGAACATGACTGCAGAATTCGGCGGCATTGCCGGCATCTTTCCCGCGGACGAGCGCACCCAAGCGTACATTGCCGGCCGCGACTCGCACAACCAAGACGCGCTCTACTTCCGAGCCGATCCCGACGCCACCTACGCCGACGTGTTTCAGATCGACTTGGCGAATTTGGAGCCGCAGATCGCGCTGTTTCCGTCCCCGGACAACGTCCAGCCAGTCAGCGCCGTCTTGGACACTCCGCTCCACGGTTGCTTCATCGGCGCGTGCACCACCGCCGAAGAGGACCTGATTTTGGGCGCGCTGGTGCTGGAGCAGTGCTTGAAGCAGGGGCTGACCCCCGTGGCCCACGGCGAGCGCCGCGTGACGCCTGGCAGCCAGGTGATCATCGACCACTTGCGCGCCGAGGGCCTGCTGGCGTTTTATGAGCAGGCGGGCTTCACGGTGGGCGCCCCCGGCTGCAGCTTTTGCCTCGGGATTGCCGCGGACGTGGCCAAGGAGGGCCACGTGTGGCTCACGAGTCAGAACCGGAACTACCGCAACCGCATGGGCAAAGGCAGCATCGGCCACCTCGCGTCCGCGGTGACAGTGGCCGCGTCCAGCTTTGGCATGGCGATCGCAGATCCCACTCCGTTCCTCAAGCTCATCACTCCTGAAAGATTGCAGTCGTACCTGCCAGCAAACATCAGTTTGCCGCCGCTGGTCGTGGCCGTCCCGGCGCCGGAATTGCCGGAACCAGCAGTCAAATCGACCGGGGAGGCGGCGGCGGCTTCGTCCCCCGAACACGCCGCGGGGGTGCTGGAAGGTCGCGCCCAAGTGTTTGGCGACAACATCGACACGGACGCGATCTTGCCTGGCGAGTACTTGTGCGAGAACGACGTCCAAGCACTTGGCAAAGTGGCGTTTCTGCACACAAACCCCGACTTTCGGTATATATATATATATATTATTGAAAACGGTTTGTAAATTGGTATATGTCGTAGGGACAAAGTGGCTCAAGGGCAGTCGATCGTCGTGGCCGGTCACGGGTTTGGCTGCGGGTCATCGCGGGAGCAGGCGGTGACCTGTCTCAAGGGCGCCGGGGTCAAAGCTGTGATCGCCAAGTCATTTGGGTACATTTTCTCTCGCAACGTGCAAATGTTTGCTTTGGTCGGCATCGTCATCACGGACGACACGTTCTACCAACTGGCCCAGCCCAACGTGCCGATTCGCATCGAGATGCGCGGGCGCACGATCCACGTTGAGGGTCAAGTGTTTCGGTTTCAAATGTCCCTCTTTGAAGAAAAGCTGCTCAACGGCGGCGGCATCATCCCGCTGTACAAAAAGTTTGGCAACCGCCTCTTTCGTGTGGCTGTGGAGGACGCCGAGGCGGACGACGGGGCGGCTTCGTGCGCGACAGCGTCGACGGACTGCGGGTCGGCCGGCAAGGCTGTGGATGTGGCGTGGTAGTTAGTAGTGCTACGAGTTGTGTGCACACACTTATAATATATTATGGGAAATGTGAGTGACTACTAGTATTCTTTGACACGAACGGTTACATGCAAACTCCCCCTGAATGAAGAAAAAAGTCAATTTCGTATGACTGTCTCAACTATTGCTAGAGATAGGGTCCACGGAACAGTTTACTGTAGTTGGCGAGGCCTGGACTACTACTAGCGAGTTGATTTACTTTGAGGTATGTTGGCTCCCTCTGGATTTACTCGGCCTTTTTCGACGGGGAAGTGCGTCGTCCGGCAGGATGTAGGGACTGGTCCAACGCTTTCTTTTCCGCGGCAGAGTCATGGAACCGCATGGCCGCGCAGCCCCAGACCAAGAAGAACCCGACCAAGCCCATGGGCACGAGCCATAGCAGCGACCATGGGGACTCGCGCACCATGTACCTGTAGATCTTGATAAAGTAGTTGCCTTGGGCGATCGCAGGCTCCTTTCCGGCGAGCACATTGGTCAAGAACGCCGCTATAGCGTCGACGTCGTCGGTAGGACGGCCTTCGTAATTGTAAAACACTTGGTCCTACCAGGGTTAGTCGATTATATCAAAGTTCGATTGACACTAGTGATGTGCTTGCTTACTTGCATGTTCCACACAAACAGCGTCGGCGCTTGCTCGGGGTAGACAAAGAACTTGGTGAGGTAGTGCTCATACCGTTCCGAGTTGAGCCATCCAAAGGCGAAGTGGTCCTGGTGGGCGCGAGACAGCGGCGACGTCGTGTACGATGCCAGCGACTGCATGGTCGATTCAAACCCAGGGTGCTTCTCAGGCACGTAGCACCCGATCACGAGGATGCGAAACCACCCAATGTGTTTAACGTTGGACGCTTCGAACGCCGCGTAGCTTGGGTATCGATTCTTCTCCACCCACTGCCATATACGATCAGCAATGGAACTAAGAAATTGTACAGTCGAAGACGAACCGAGGGGAAGGGCAGGTCGCCGTCGTAGTAGAACGGCTCGTCTTGATTGGCATCAACGCGGGCAATGAATGGAGCAGGTCTAACTTCAGACTTAGTAAGCAACCAAGGAACGGGTGTAGGTACCTGGCGAACTTGGACAAGATCGCGGGCTCGTTGCTTGATACAAAGACCTGCTCACACACACATGTGTTAGTCATGAATCTATGGCCCTCAAAGCGGAAGGACGTACGTGGTGCTTATGGAACTGCGACGCTTCCCGATGGAACTTGGCCACGAGGTCCGACGGCGGTGCGTTGTCTTCGTGCTAGCATGGCGCATGTGGTTTCTTTGCGCAACATACAGACTCGAAAGACTGACTGATCGAATATATGCACCTGGAAGCCCAAGAACAGCATCGAGCCATCCACCGACAAGAACCGCTGCCAATCTGCTTTCGTGCTCACAGTGCTCACGACGTCGGCCGACAACCGCTTGCCAAACTTGACGAGCGAGGACACGGTGCGGTCCCCAGGGTACGATTTGAGCTCGACTTGGTTCAGCCGCGAGTTCCATCGACCGTACATGAGAGTGGGGTAGCGCACGATTTCGTATCGTGCTTGCAGGGCCGGATTCGCGTCCACGTTCACCTTTGCTGCTCAATGATCTTTGGATGAGGCCGAGTACATGGTGATGCCACGTACCCACGCGAAGGAAGCCACTGGCTTCTACTGCCGCTTCCTCCAAGAGAGGCTCCAGCTGAATACATGACGAGCACCATGGCTATCATCACAAGACAGTCAAATCGATATGTCGAGCTAGCCGTGGTTGTAGGCTTACAGCGTAAAAGTCAATCAGCCAGACAGAATTGGATTCCTGGATTGTGGAAGAGAACGAATCATCGCCAAGATTCTCAATGGCATCGCTGGATGCCTGCGCTCGAAAGAGGACGCACGCCGTGGCCAGAAGCCACACTAGCACCGCCATGTTGACGTACTACGATTTTGAACTTTTGACATACTTTTATTCAATATTAATAGTCGTAAGAATACAGAGTTACAAGTACTATTATAATTAGATTTATTTATTTATTTATTGGTACCCTGAAATAAAAATAACTGTTTGCCCATACTTAAACAGCTTAAAACAAGCGGTCCAATTTAAGGTGCACCATTTTCAGCTTAGTCTTTGTATATATATCAATTTGCATACTAGTATTTTTTGGGCGGTTAGGTTAAAAACTGCCTTTGTAGGAATTGATTGGCTAACTCGCGTGCACCTTAAATTGGATTGAGCACATCGAGCACCTTAAATTGGACTATTACGTTAACACAGCAATTATACGTAACTGCAATTCTTGCGTTAACGTAAAAGTCCAATTTAAGAACACTTTTTCCGAGACGCTGCCGTGGAAGGAATGTAACTCGACTCGTAGGCATCGGATTATAATTCTACAATATGTTACATAAACGCAAAATCCAGGCCTATTTGGGAGTTATGAATGCGATATTATTTCTGTTATAATTCATTATCATTCACTCCACGTTCGCGTTATTCCTCTGGGAGTACTTGTTTGTTGCTTTTTCATTGGACGTATTCTGAAACTGTCAAGTTGATGCCAGGTCGCCGCGACAGCAGCCATGGGACTGTTCAAAGGATGCAGGTCACCACGTAAAGTAGCCTTGCAAGTTCACGCTGACGATCCACATGCGCCACCGGCTACGTCGGGCAGCACTGTCCTGCGTGATGCGGCGGACACGTCGGTGACCAAGAAACTCGTCAACGATATGGATTTGTTTGGCGAAGACAGCGACGCCAGTGACGACGACGCGGCCATTGAACGATACGACCGAGACGATGTGTCCGAAGATGACGAGGTGTACAAATCGCGCAACGTCGACGCGTTATTGTCCAAAGTACGTGAGAATAGGATGCTCACTTGGACTAATCCGTCCTCTGATGACACGTTTGTAGATGACACCCGAAGAAATGTTCGTCAAGTTTGACGAAGATCATTCCGGCATGATTTCCACCGACGAGTTTCTGAAAATGGTACCATCCCGGTCAAGACAAAATGATGTTAAGTGCTGTGATTTGCATGTGGTAGCTGCCCCAACTCGGCATCAAATTAAGCGATGCCAAGGCCATTCGCATCTTCGACACGTGCGACAAAGATGGCAGCGGTGAAATCGACATGGAAGAGTTCAAGATGGCCATGTTTATGGTGGACCCGACGACGGGCAACTCGCTCGGGTAGAATCGACCACTTTCCAAATGATATTTTACTGCAGTCCTGGTGGTATCAGGTTCTCGCCGTCGTCACTCCTAACCCCCAAAGACGCATTCCACTTGTTTGATTCGAACGGGTCGGGGCAGCTGGACGAGCTTGAATTCGCCGACGCCCTCGAGTACTTTGGCTTTAGCGTCACGGACGCCAAGCAAGAGCGGTTGTTTCTCAAGTATGACACAGACAAAAGCGGGTTTATAGAGGTACGACGACCGAACGTTCGTCTTAAAGTGCAATTTGCACTTCAATTCGCCCGCGGTAGTACTCGGAATTTCGAGCCATGTGGCTGCAGTGCGCCAATATCAAGCACGAACTGGTGTCACGAGGCGTGGACGTGCCGAAATACGCCACGCGGAAAACGCACATGCAAATTCTGGAGAAAGCTCTGGATGAAGAAGAGCGGCGCGAAGATGAAGCAATGGACGAAGCCAAGTGGTTCCACGAGTGGCAGCTCGAAAAGATCCGCCGACGCACGTTGGCCGCCAAGGCCGCGTTGCGCGCGCAAGATGAACTGGCGGCGGCGTTGGATGCCGCTGGACAAGTGTACGTCCTTGGCTCCGGGCAACATGGTAACCATTACGAGAAAACATTTGCATCCAAGTGGTAGTACCTGCCAACGAAAGTCATTTCACAGGACAATTCAATGGCGACCCAGCTGCAAGGGATGCACTCGTGTACGATGGCTACACGCACGTGAGCGAAATCTGGTACTTGTACCTCAAACAGCAACTACTACTACGACATGTATTCAACAATGGGATCTCGGTAGGCAGTCGCGCGTGCTGCCGACGTATGTGCCTCCGGATTTAAAGCTGAAGACGTCAACCATCCATCCTCCCTCATCCCTTTCGTCACATGAGCAACCACAACGACTTGTCACGCCCGACTACATTCAGAAACGAAAGGAAAAATTGGCCGAGGCCAAGTCCGCAGCAGCGGCTGCCGCCGCCCCTGCCGTTCCAACGGTCGAGCAAAACAAACTACCAATGATGAGAAGGCGGCCGGAAAACGTCACGTATGACGAGAATCGTGTGAGTCCCCCCAAGCTGATCCGGGCGGCGTGGCACGCCAAGCAAACGACGGATGACAGAGGCGGGTCGACCTCGAGGACCGAAGACGACGAGAACAAGGACGACGACGCTGAAGAGTCGGAACTGGAGCTCCTGAACCAGAAGTTCCTGGACGATCGAGCGTTTATTCGGAGCTTGCGCTTCAAGGACATCCACCCGATGACCAACACTGGCTGGTTGTGGGGGCGTCAAGTCGTGCAGGTGGCTTGGCTTACAAACATTGCATCGGCATATTGAGCACTTGTATCCTAGGCGGCGATATCAGACAATGTTGCGTACGCTGTGACGGCATCCGGTCAAATCTATTGTTGGGGTCCGATGCATTGCTACCACCACTGGGAAGGCGTGGGCAAAACAAATGTCATGTATAGGAGGTCAAAACAAGTGGTGGAAAGGCATTGAAGCCGACGACGACGACGACGCAACGACAGTCGTCGACGAGAGCGAAGCCACGCGCAAGGAAGTGGAGCGCATGCGGATGCTCACGAGCCGATCCGAGTTGATTAAGATGGCGGCGCCGAGATTTGTACGACCACAACGTTTCGTGTTGTTTTGATGGAAAAGTATAAGGTGGCCGAGGCCGTGGCAGTGGAAGTCGAAGCTCAAACCAAGAAACTCGAGGACAAGCGGGTACGAGAGCTCGCAGAAGACGCGCAGTATGAAAAGTACGTCTTAGTCGTGTAGTGTTCCACGGGAAGTAAGACTCGAGTAGGCACAAACGGGTGGTGCTGTACTACGACAAGTGGGACCCGCCACCGAGTTACTCGACCCGCATCATCTACATGCACCAAGTGTTGCTACCGAAACTCGACCACAAGAACCTCCACAGCTCCATTACTGTACGACAGCAACATGCGACGAATGAAAACTAAGGATAACGTCATTGGGAAGGCTCGGGGGGTTGTGTGTGAGAGGGCAACCAAGCAAGAGCTGGTCGATCTCATGGGCGACTTGTTACTCATTGAAGCAGACATGTGCACAGAGGAAGCCCAACGCGGGATTAAGCAAATGGACTTCTTCATTCAAGCAAGAAACAAACATGAGCGATGCAATAGCCTCAAATAATTCTACGTAGGACACGAACGAGTTGCGCGCCAAGAAGAAGACGAAATCATTTGAAGAGGTGTCATTAATTCGCTCTTCTATCACACCCCACAACTAACATGAGTCGAGTTGTAGATCCCCGAAAAGGCTATTCTGTTGGACTCTGTACGAAGCAAACCATATCAATGTGATATTTAGCTTCATATATACGCCGCGCGTGTAGTACCTGCCTCTGAAACGGGAGCTCGAGCGACGAGAAGCTGCAAGAAAGGCCCAAGCGATCGAGAACAAGCTAAACGAAGCGCGATTGAAGGTGCAGAGAGGTGCTGATCATGTCTGTCTGGTCTTAACGCTGTGCAGGAGGACACATTCGAGGCATGCGTGGCGCGTAAACGAGTGCAACTGGAAGACATGTGCCCCGAATACACCCCCCGAAGTACTTCCACAGTCATCGACTTGAACGGCGTCACATCCAGGTCACTTCTGGAACCGACAACGTGCTCGGATGTACATATACATACTGACATTGTGTTTCTTCTTGTAGGGGCCCCCCGCTGCATCCCCCTCGAGGCTCTTCCGTACTCGTGTCCATTCTAATTGACCATATTTCGTCACCATAGATGCACTAGGCGGTGTGGAAAATCGCCGCGGGGGAATCCTACGCGTGCGCAGTGTCCCAAAACGGGTAGCCAACGCACTCTAAACCCACCTATCCAGAGATGGGGGATGTGTACAAACGAACGTCAATTCTGTCGTAGGTCGTTGTACTCGTGGGGCGTGGGCATCAGCGGTCGCTTGGGCCATGGCAAGTCCCTCGAAGGAATCATCAACGCGGACGCCGACCACCCCAGCCGAGTGATGGCCCTCCAGGTTATAGCAGTCTGATGACAATGACAGTGTGAAGCTTCACTGGTTCTCCTCAGTCGGTGTTCGTGAAAGACGTGGCGTGTGCGTTCGACCACAGCGCCGCCGTCAGTGTCGACGGACACGTGTACTCGTGGGGCTCGGCGTCCACGGGCAAATTGGGTGTGGGGCTGTTGGATGACTCGTATGAGCAGTTCGCCATGTACCCCATGCTAGTGCCCTTCCCGAACCGCAAGCGCTTTCGGTAAGCCATTTTGCTGAAGCTCTGTTGAAATGCATGGGGGGCGGCGGTAGACAAGTGTCGTGTGGGCGGGCGCACACGGGCGCAGTGAGCACGGACGGGGACCTGTACATGTGGGGCTGTGCCAATGGCGGGCGCCTGGGGCTCGGCGAGCGAGTGCAAGACATGGTCGTGGTGCCAACGCTCGTAGTGTCGTTGGCTCGGGTATTGGTCGCCCAGGTAGGTACCCCACTTGCTGTCATCCATTCATTTGGGTTTACTAAACACGACTATAGGTTTCGTGTGGGAATTCGCATTCTGCGTTGACCACTGAGATTCGGGTGGACGTGGACGGCAATGTGGAAACAATCTCGGGTTTGAATCAATAGTATCTGCACTTAGTAGGTGATCATGTTGGTGTGCAGGGGGTGATGTATATGTGTGTGGAAGCTCCGGACCGTTGATGCACTTCACCCCCACGTGGTCGATCGTGTCCAAGCTACGCGGCACCCCCGTGCGAGACGTGTGCTGTGGCTTCGGGCACACGGCCGCCGTGACTCTGTCGGGGGAGCTCTACACGTGGGGTCAAAACACGAACGAGTGCACGGGGCATGCTGCCGACGTAAGTTGACCTTGTGTCGACCATCTTAGGTATATGACATGCGTCTGCGGTAGAGGAGAGTGATTGAAGCGCCGGAATTGCTGCGGGCGTTCCATGTGGCCCCGTACAACTTGGCGGTGGGGAAGCGTGCCCGACAGAGCAGCGTGTACAACCAACAAGACGCAGACCTCGCCGTCGACGGCAATCGCAGCGGCACCCTGCACACGTGCATGCATACCCAGGTACAAAAAAGATTCCCTGCTTTGGTGACTCAACTCTGGTTCTAGTACGACGACCATCCGTGGTGGGAGGTGGACTTGGGGCAAGCGTCTGTTTTGGAACGCATCAAGGTATATTTATATATAAATATATTTCACCATGTCAACGGGCTAGCATTTTTGGTTGGGATGGCATGAGGCTGATGGAGGATGGCGGCGGGTAGGTGTGGAATCGAACGGATCAGCCGGTGGACACATCCCGACGGCGCGACGAATTCACGAGTCGTCTGTTTCCGTTTTGGATTCTCGTGAGCGAAGTCCCTTTCGACGACTCTGTGGGCAGTGCCAGGTACTATAATATACGACCTATTTGGTGTTAGTTGTTGGGGATTTGACAACTTGCGTAGCCTCAAAGCTGGCCGCGCCCAGAGCAATGCCAGTGCGCAATTCGCAGACAACCACCGACTCACAGAGTGGGTCTTGCCGTCTACGGGCACGGTTGGCAGGTGTGTGTGTGTCGTTATGACGTTTCACGTATCTGGTTGCCCTCGTCCTTCTCAAAGCAGCATACCAAATGTAGGTACATTCGCATCCAAGTCAAGGGAAAGCGCTATTTGCACTTGGCTCAAGTACGACATGCAATATGCCAGTCGAAGGTGCATCCCCTAACCTTGGAAGACAACAGGTCGACGTATTTGGGGTGTACAACGCGTTCAACTACGTTGGCCACGTGTCGACCGTGCAATGCGCCAAGAACGTCACTCTGGTGGTCATGCGGCCCCTGCCGAGTGCCACGTCCGTCCCACTTCATCGCTGATGAATTGTCCTCATTTCGTTTCTAAGGTCTACCCACGACCACTACCTCAAAGCCATACAAGCCGACCCCGATAACGCCACGATCCTTCGCCAGTACGACGCGTACGCCAAGTGCTTTCAACTGTACGTCTCAACTATACCAACAGCCCTAACATAACGACGTTGTTTGTTGCCTAGCTACGGACGGGGGGAAGCGCTGACGCATGAGAAGTGCCGCCTCTGCCGCGCCATTCGGCAGTGCGAAGTGTGTGAATTCTACACGAGCACCCCGTCTTCGGACTTGCCACTCACGACGCTGGGGGAAAAGTTGGGCTTGGCCGTACGTAGCTCTCTTTTCTTTCCATTGTGATGATGGCATGGTCTCTTGCAGGAAGCCACCGACGTGATCCTTAGTCGCGAACCCCCGCGCCTGACGTTTGACAAGCGCGCGTCCACCCCGGCGGTCGTATCCGAGTCCATCGTGCGTCAAGTTCCAATCTGAGTATTCACTCAAATTACTCTGGTAGACGCACAAGTTCGCCAAAGTGTTCACCTTGTCGCCCAAGAAACTGGGGCTGCCGTTCAAGCTATCACCGTCTAAGAAGGACCCTCCCCGTTCGTAAACACATTGGATTGTGCGAACAAACCCCCAGTTGTCGTTAATTTAGTTTCAGAATTTTTGATCCACATGCTGATGTTCTACAGTCGTTAGCCTACGGGCTCACTCACCACGAGTGAGGATATGGTTGCCGCGGCCAGTTTTGAAGCACTTTGGGCTGGACTCAACGATGCGGTCGCTTGGTTGGTCGTGTCGTCGTTGTCTAAGACAATCGTGTCCTTCAGCACCACCACAACGGGGTGCTTGGATCCTTCTGGAGGGGTCGCCCCCCCTCCACTCTTTACAAACGACGAGCGTGGAGACGGATTCTGAGACGAGTGCGAAGCTGTGGGCTTGGGTGCAGAGGGAACTTCTTGTGGGGAGCTGACTCCTGCCTTTACATGCGGTGTGTGGTCGTCCGTGGCCTTGTCAGGACTAGCCAACGTCGGCAACGAGATGCGCTCATGCTTTTGCATCCCTTGACCCAATTTACTAGATCCAAATCCCCATCATATATCATTTTTTCGACAAAGGCAAGGTCGTAATTTGTACACGTACTTGGCCATGACCAGAGCCTTGATCTTTTGATGCAATCGCTCGTACAAATGAATGGGCGAAATCGCCGAGATCATGCTCTCCGGGGTCAGCGAAATCGGCTCCATAGTGACTACACTCGCAACCCGATTAAACATCGCTTGGGTCCATTTGTGGGCCTGCACAAAATGGACATTCCAATGAGATCTTTAGGAGGCGACAATGGCTTCTTTCAGTACCCGAATTCCACTGGTGGTCAGCCGTGTGTCGGGGTCTCGATGCAGGATCTACAGAATCAGTAGCATGTTACGTTTTGACGTAAATGCGAGGCACTTACGCCTTTTAACAGGTCGATCAAATCGGCGTCCACTAGGCGACCGTTAACGTCCGTGGGGTAGGCCACGGGATGGCTCTACTCCAACTGTTCGGTGGCAACGAAAATCAAAAACGCGCAGACTCACCTTGATTTTGTCATACAAGTCGGGGAGGCTGTCAGCTTGGAACGGTAAGTGCCCGTACACAAACATATACAAGGTCACGCCACAAGCCCAAATGTCCACGGGCTACGACGACCAATCGTTAATTGGTGGGGTGTTTCGTACTAACGTTCGTGCATATGGAGAGACTTACCCTTCCTTTGAACTTGCCACCAGTGAGCATTTCCGGCGCTAGTCGCAGTTTATTCATCCTGAAGGAATTGAATGGCGTACGTACCAAGGAACGGTCCGGTGCCGACGGTCTGTCGGAAGTCGTCGTTTTCGTCCTCAAACACATGCGACATGCCAAAGTCGGTGATCTTGAGCACGCCGTCGCTTCCGCAGAGCAAGTTGCTGGGCTTGACGTCTCGGTGGATGATTTTGTGAAAGTGCAAAAAGTCGATGCCTTCAATCTACACAACCCCCAAACGTGGTGAACGTCCACATGGACAGGGATCATATGTCGCCCTCACGAGTTGGCAAAAGAAGCGTTTCGCTTGCTCTTCCTCGAGAGGTGTACAAGTTCTACAGCAATTTGTCAAGCGCCATGTGACCACGTTATGAATACGAACGTCTCGCCGTCGACCACACAACCCCCTTCAATCAATTCGCTGACCATGTACATCTTTTCGCTTTCTACCACGAAGCAATTGAGACTTGTTGGTTTAGTGTGAATTGGCTCGTACGCGGGGCGTCGATGACTTCTTTGAGTTTGACAATGTTTGGGTGGACAAGTTGTTTCCAAATGGCAAACTCCTTGCGAATGGTTTCAAGCCCGTCGCCCCCTGGCCCCCTCTTCGATCGCGACAACCGGCGCACGTGCTACACCCAGATACACTATGAGAACTCAACTGTGGTTTCGTTGTGTGGGGCCCCACCTTTTTGTTGATGATCTTGACCGCGTAGTACTTTTCACGCTCGGGCCAGTACGCTTTTCGGACCTTGCCAAACGCTCCTTGCCCAATGACGTCGTAGAGGATGCTACCATGCAAGAGGCATCAAAGTCAAGTCAATTCGAAGTAGGCATCGTCGTACTATTGATTCAGGCGCTTGTGGCCAGCTTCGTCGTGCTTCTTGTTCACGGTGGACGTCTCAAAGAACGACGAGTGGCGGAAATTCGGGGCTTCTTTCAACGACTTGAGCATGGGCATGATGGGTTTGGTGATCGTGATGTTGGCAAACGTCTTCATGTGCGTGAGCGAGTCCCGCCGGCCGTGGGAGGTGGCGGCCTTGAGCGGGGCGTGCACGTCATCGCCTGCCTCCTCGTCGTGGGGATTCTTGGCGGACGGGGGATTTGGAGTCAATGGCTTGAGAGGAGCTTCGTCGGTCATGACGCCTCGTTTTAAGCAACACAAGCAGACAAGTGTTTGGGCTATTAATATCGTTCCTAGCACTTGAAAACGGATGATCGTTTTGATGTCTTTCGGGCATGGCACATGTTGGTCCTACACACTTGCAATTCCGGAAACGGTTGTGCGAGTACGCCGACAAAATTGAGAGCATCGGCAGCAGCAAACGGGAGGGATCTGTGGAACGGGATGTGAGTCGGTGGTGGCGTTCGTAATGTGATATGGTTGCCCAGCATCGGGGTGTAACAAGTAAGGACCCGACAAAGTGCGACGAGTTTGGTGCCACTGCGAAGCACGGCTGCGACTATCGACATTTAGACACACATTGATATACAATACGAATTGCCTGTGAAGTCGATGCTGAAGTAATACTAGTACTAGTACTGTACGACACCTTACAATATGGTGGTGCTCGTCGACCGACAGAACTGCAGGATCGACGGACGATATACATTGAACCACACATTGAACATCGCGGCCTTTATCGAATGGCAAGTTGCTCATCATGGGGACTGCAACCAACCCAAAAACTAACGTTACTGGCGACGTTGAAGTGACCTGCTGCAGCCCTAAAAATAGATATTTCCCCTTCCCCTCCAAAGTGTGTGTTGACTGTGAACTGAACGCCAAGGTTGTTCCTGGTAAAGCTATTGCTTTACCCATGACAACAATTGCAGTGAATTTATGGTATTAGTAGTGAGTTGGCTAACAATTGCCCGAGATAACATGACGATGTTTTCATAGGAAGCGACTGTGCGTTGATGTGTTTATTCACGGTAGTGAAATGGCGTCTTGATGTATTTCCGTTTACGTCCACATGACGACACAATGCGGAAACGATTGCTTGATGATGCTAGCATACATCGCGGTGGTGGCCAAATCGGCGCACGCCCCAATGACCAACCTCTCGAGCGCCACTTCACTTTGTCGACTCGCCAGCGTGGTAAACGACGTTTCGTGCAGCAAGTTGCACGCCTTCACGTTGATATGCGTCAGTCGGAGGCAGTTCTGGACTAGGGTGCAGAACCCTCGGTCAGAGATGTTGTAGCAAAACTCGAGCGACAGCGACTTCAAGTCGCGGCAGTGCGACGCCAACGCCGTCAACGCAACGTCCGTAACGTGGACGCACCCTTGAAGGGACACGCTCTCGAGTCGCGGGCACCCCGCAGCGATGATGGCCACCTCCGTGTCGGTCACAGTTCGACACATTGAAAGGTTGAGGGACACGAGCCCATCACAAACAGCGACACGGTGCAGCGAAGTGGGTAGCAAGTGAATCAGTCCGGTCAGGTCGAGATAACGGAGGGTTTTGCTGTGCCGTTGCAGAAATTGACTGAAACCACCCAGCTGTTCGTGTGGTGGTGGGACGTCGTCGATGGACGCACATCCCATCAAGTTGACATGTGTCAGACTTGACGGCGATCCGGACATTGGGGCAATGTGTAGCGCATGGTGGAGCTTGGGGCAGTTTGCCACAGACAAGTACGTGAGGTTGTGCTGTCTGTGCAATAGGTGGGCCACCGACACGTCAGAGATCTAATTGTACATGTGAATGAAACATGCCAGCATAGTTCGGTTGGTACTTTGAGGCATTTGTTCATGGTCACCGACTTGAGTGTGGGCGCATGGAGCGCCATCGCATGCAATCCGTGGTCGGTCATGCGGATGCACATGGACGCATCCAGCACTTGCAACTTGGGGCAACTCATTGCGATGGCCACGAGGCCGTCGTCACCGATTCGTGAGCACCCTGCCACGTCGAGTTCCACCAGTTCTGTACAGGCCACAGCAATTTGCACCAGAACTAGAAACATATTGAGCAAACAGTGGCACAACGGTTTTCGGTGTGTGTATGATGGAAGGCTCCAATGCACGTACCGTCGTCCGTGAGTTTAATGCAGTTCAGATGCAGCGTGTGCAAGTGACGGCAGAGCGTGACAAGCTGCAACTCCGGAACGTCCGCTTGCTTGCTTTCGATGTCGATTCGCCGGAACTGAAGGGGTCCTACGCCACAGAGCAGCCGCGCTAGTGTTGGCTTGATCACGCGAGGTCCGTACAGTCGAATGGACGACACTTGGACGCGGGTCGAGGCGGCCACAAGTAAACTGTGGTCGTCGCCTTTCAGCGGCAACAACAGCATGCGAATCTATCGTCAAGGCGTTCTTATTACAAGGCAAGACATCACTAGAAATCGTGGGTACCGCTTGCTCGAGTTGGTCTTCTCCGCGGCACCATGTCTATCCCGTTGTTGTGAGCAAATCTCTCGAACGACTTTGATAGATTCGCAATGTATCGTCGTACCAAATCCAAGTGGCTGTGGGCCTTCACCGATGCCAACGCGGCAACGCGCCACGCCCGCGACACTAGCGCGAGGTGCTGCCAGCGATCCTTCACATCTACAAAGCCAAAGCACGCGCTGTACCACACGTCCAGCGGCACCACCGCCGCCTTGTGGCATTCCATGGTCGAACGCAATTCACGTGACCTTTCACAAATTCGAACTTCAAACGGATAGATTTGGACATTTCAACGCCAGAAGTATAATAATATATCACATTTATTCCGTGGAATATTTCGAACAAAATCTAAGAAATGTACGAGTATACTAGTACTACTACAGTATTACTACTCTGGTCCATAATAGTTGTTGGGTACTTTTTGACTTGATCAAAGTATATTGTGACACCACGGGAGAACTTGATATTTGTATGCAAGTCCAAAAACTCATACTTGGGACCAAAAATACTAGTACTATTTTAATAGTACTAGTATTTTTGGTCCCAAGTATGAGTAATTTTATATGTACTATTACTATTAAAATAGTAATAGTACATATAAAATTGGTCCAAGGGGAGTTAATATTTAATAGTAATAGGGTACGTTAACGCTACTTGGAGTGCTAATCACAACCGCAATAAACGAGCGAACACATGATTTTATCCTTGGCTTAAATGTCCTTGTAGTTTCCACCGGGAGCAGGTGGCGCGACAGACGCGACAAACGGAAGGGGAGGAGGGGGCACCACCGCCGCGGAAGCCGCCGCCGCATCGGGGACGGGGAAAAGCGGCGCCGCGATGTCCCCCGATTGTCTCGTGGGGCTCTTCAACCGCTTCTCGTCTTCGACTTTGATCTGGGTCTTGACTTCGTCCACGGCGTGCGACGCCAAGGTCATCACGGACGAGAACATGCTCCCGAGCTTCTTGACGCCCGTCGACACGACGGGGTTGGCCATCGCCGACTTGGCCGTCCCGATCGCAAAGTTTGTGGCTTTGGTCGCCTTTTCCGACACGTGGTACTTCTCGTCCACTAACGGCATCGCAGATTCGTCATCGTACGAGTATTATATCATGGAGGGGTGGGGTCATTGATTACCTTCAGAGATCTTTTCCGAAACTTTGAACTGCGAGTCGAGTTCTTTGGCCTTCAACTTGGCGACTTCAGCCGCGCTTTTGACAGACAACGAGATCTTGTGGTGTTCTACGCCGCTTTGGACATTGAGATGCATAGGAACACCAACGTTACGGTACCGTCGAAGCCCTTGGCCGAAGAAATGCCACCGGCAAACACTTTTGCGATGGACTTGACAGCTAGGCGCACACATTGGACGACGAAGACATTGCATATACGAGTATGTACCAGCCCCAGATCGAGAAGGGTGGGGGGCATCTGCAGACAAGGTATTGGCAGCCACCACAGTGATGACGCCATTCAACAAGGTCGCGCCTGAATGATGCAACGAAATGCTCGCGGCTTCGGGGGACGCAAACACGATGACAGCGTGCTGGTACACATTGTCTCCATCCCTAGGATAATGTGGGAGCCGATTTACACAACATACTTGTAATGATGATACTCTTGCAAGATGAGGCGTTTGATCGGTCCGCTCTTGGTAAAGAGAGCAGCGACAGCATGTTCAGTGGCAATCTACGATGCGGTTTGTTAAACGAGCATTGCTTCGAGGGGTCATCTGTACCTTGTCCGCAATAGGAATGTTCGTGACGATGATGGTGCTGGACATTTCGTCAGAAGTCACAGATTCTGCATCCTCATGATGACCCAAAGAAGGCGACCTACACAACGCAACAACGTCATGGGGATACAGGCACGGGTCGGATCGTTCGTACGCTTGCAAGAACACGGTAGATCCATCATCAATCCCAGCTGCCGCCAGTGCGCCAGTCGTAATTTCTCGTCCCTCTATCGCCATGGAAACACAAGAGGAATTCCCACAAAGATCGCGTTGTTGGGAAAGTCTTACCTGGGAACTCGAGCTTCACGTCTGCCAAGTTGATCGAGGGACGTACGGCAGCGATAGCTTGAACGAGGGCTTCCACGGTCGCTTCACGCGGTACCTCGACCACGTAGCGCTCCTTGGCAAGCTCTTGGACCGTGATGAACATCTCAATGAAGTTTGAGAAGAGACTTTGTGATTGATGGAATTGAAATCAAATCAAGTAGGGCTAACTTGGTATACTAAAATCAAATATGGAACAGAGTAGTAGTACTATAATATAATAGTAATTAAATTGAACACGTTATAACATATGGTTCACGGATTACAAAAACTAGTAATACTAAAACAAATTCGTAGTATGTAGTAGGTACTAATATTAATAGTATTGATATTATGAAGTTTAACGTACAGTACTTGATTGTTAACTTATCAACCAACGGAAACCGGATAAGTGTATCCGGATATACTTTCACACAACATTATTGTTTGCTTTGCGATGAACCCTCCTCCGCCGCCGCTTCCTCCTGGTGGTCCTCCTTCGATGGTACCTTTCGGCGGCGCGCCGCCAATGATTCAGCTGGGAAGCCGCCCAATGCCTCCACCCATGCAGCATCACATGATTATGCAGCCGCCCATGCCTAGATTTCGTGTTCCTCTTGAAATTGGACCATTGAATGTGTTTGTCGGGAAGCTGCCGCCCGATCTGCACGACAATTACGTTCGAAATTTGCTCGAGGTGAGTCTTGCTGTATGATGCGCCCTTGGTCGAACTCACCTGCTGGTACAATCTAGCGCGTGGGCACAGTGGTGCAATGGAAGCGCACGACGGATCCAATCTCGGGTAAGCCGAAAGCGTTTGGGTATTGCACGTACGCTACTGCATTGGACTGCATTCGCGCGCTCAAGTTGTTGAACGGGTTTTCGTTGGATTCGAAGAACATCTTGTTGAAGGTGGACACGACAACCCAGACGAAACTGGACGAGTACACGGCGCAGATGCCGCCACAGTTGCAATTTGAAGAAGACCACAAGAACGAACGTGTCGCGGCGATGCTGCAGCGCTTGTTCGAGGAGCGCAGTGGGCTGCATGGCGGGTACAACAATGACATTGCGTCCTGGGGTGATCTCATGGAGAACGTCGACTCGGGTACCTGTCCCCTTCCCTCGTTCAATTCCGTCCCCAGCAGCTTCTCATCATGTTTCAGGGGCAAAGGAAGTGGTTCGAGGTGGCATGATCATGAACGAAGTGGAAAAGTTCCGATTGGCGCAAGAAGAGCGGGCGGCTCAACTCGAAGCCAAACGCTTGGCGTTGATCCAGGAAAAGCTCCGTCGCGATAAAGAAGATGCTGAACGAGGGTAGTTCGCTCTCCTGAATCCTCCAGCGTTGCCTTGTTCGGTGCTCATCGAACTGATGTTGGTAGGGCTTCCGACAGTGCCACCAAAGGACAAGACCCGCCGACGGCGGCTGTATCCTCCTCGTCCCCCAACAAGGACGACTCTCGTCGGTCGTCACCTTCGCGCCGCAGCGACCGACGTCGCCGTAGCCGGAGTCGGAGTCGGGATAGAGAGCGCCGGTACCGCGACTCTCGTCGCCGGAGAAGCCGCAGTCGCAGCGGCGACCGAGGCAGCCGACACGCCCGGACCAGTCCGGACACATCGGCGAGAGGTTCCGAGGCGACGCGGCCGTCGGCTCCCCCTGCCCCCACGACCTCATCGTTGGCGGCGACTCCAGCGACCCACGAATCGGCAGCGACTCCCCCGCCGCTGCCCCCTCCTCGTGTCATGGCCAAGATTGAACTCAAGTTGCAAAAGAAGGACAAGGCGGATGGCAAACCTGCCACGTAAGATGCCAACATATATATCGTAGGCTCTCTTGTGATGATCATTGGGTTAGGACGTCGGCGCCGTCGGGGGTGACCGTGTTTGGTGTGGACGACGACGACACCGCCAAGCCGCAGCGAAAGTTCGTCCCGTTGGACTACACGGACGAAGAGAAGCTGGCGGCGTCCGTCGAAGCCCAGGTCGGGATGCTCCTTGTGAATGTTGTTATCCACCAATGTGGATTAGGTGGCGAGAACGGTCGCGCGCATCAACAGTCGGTCCGATGTACGTCCATATGGAGTGTATCGATGGATGGATGGAGATTCAGGGGACATTTTTGTAGGGCGTGGAAGGCATCATTCGAAGCATCCCCACCGACAAGAAGGGATTGTTTCGGTTTCCTGTGGACTGGACGGCTGTGGACAAGGTATGATGGCACAACCGTCGAGAGGATAGAGAGATATATGTGTGTAGTTGAAACTCGTGGAACTCAAGATGAAGCCATGGGTCAACAAGAAGATCGTCGAGTACTTGGGCGAAGAAGAAGAGTCGTTGATTGGGTTTGTACTGCGCCAGCTGAACCAACACACGGCCGCGCAGGCCATCGTGGACGAATTGGTGCCCGTGCTCGAGCATGACGCCGAGATCTTTGTCGTGACCATGTGGCGCAAGTTGATCTTTGAAATGCTTCGGGCCGCGGCCGGCAACTGACAAAGTAAGACTGAGAACAAGCGCATGTCTCTTTATGCTCGAATATGAAAGGGGGTGTTTCTTGTGCACAAACCAACGTGGGAGTGAGTTTCGGATGATGGTATATTTCAAAGTCTGCGTGTCGAGGAGGTAGGAGACGACGATATCTCCTGAGGCAGTAGACGCTATTTGAATCTCCTAAGGTCCTTCTGGAACTCTTCCTTCAGTGCCTGCCCAAACTCTTTGATGTGCTTGAACGCAGGAAGGGCTTCCTCCGGCTTGATATCCTTTTGCGCCATCTCCGCCACCGTCTTCTTGGTCTGTTCCACGTGCAAGTGCGTGCGCAAGGCAAAGTTCTGGAACGCTTTGTTGTTGGCCAATGTCTTGACTGCTTGTTCGTTCAGCAAGTTACTCAGCGCGCGACGGAAGAACTCGGCCATGGCTCCTGTCTCTCGGATGTTGCGATTGTGGCTGACGACACATCCAAGCCGATTCCTTTCCCTGGCCAGTGATTGGCTGCCCATTTAAGGCCACTATTCCAACAACATCCGGCATCCAATCAGCAGGAGGCCGTTATCCGGATGCCTGAACGGTTCAACCAAATGCTCAAAAACCTGCATTCTCGCACATTCAATGCAGAGGCATGAGGATGAGCGCACTTTCTTAGCTTGGGCCATGTACACACATGAATACAGTATGTACTTGTGTGCCTTGAGTGTTTGGCTAGTCTAACGTGATTTGCATATACGACGTAACAGTTACTACTACGTAGTAGGCTGAAGCACAAGTACTGTAACCAGGGGCAAGGCGGAATGTTGGTCGTTCTAGAAACGGGATAATATCCTATTTAGGACGCATTTCGGTCTTGATGACGTCGAACTTCAAGGCCAAGTCGCTGGGTGTCATTTGTCACCCTCTGCCGACCGAACCCGTCGCGAACCCGTCGCTGTTGAAAGCAAGATGAGTTGGATCTGGGGAAGCGATGCCACTGCCGAGCAAGCCAACATGGTCGTAATGTCGTTGCAAGGAGAATTGGACGAACGGCAGGCTACGATTGAGGTGTTGGTGAAGGCTCTGAAGAAGGAAAAGGAGGAGTACAAGCAAGCGCTCGTCGACGAAGTCCACGACCTTCGCGAACGCAAACAAGCACTCCAGGACGAACTCGCACATATCGACGCGCTCATCAGTGCCAAAACGCAGCAGATCACACTTGGCGACAAGCCCAAACCCAAGGTCCGTGCCACCGTGGCCGTCGGGTCCACTGCCTCACCAGCACAAGCAGCTGCTACGTCATCATCCTCGTCCCAGCCTACTAGCGCGCCGGTCGACAAGCCAAGGAAGAAGAAGGCCGCCCCCATCACGTACGATATCGACTGCAGACATCCCTCCATCACTCATGTGTGTACGTTGATCCAGAAAGAACACTGGAGAACCCGAGGCAGAAGCGTCCGTCCAAGGTGTTAGCAGCACCATCATGCTCCCCACACACCCAGAGTTGCTCAAAGTGCGAGGCATCGATGCGCACTCGGCATTCATTATCCAGCGCAGCAACGTACGTGGACAGCGCCCTTTCAAAGTCCAAACTTATCGAATGGTAGAACGCCAACACGGTCGTGTACAAGGGCAACGTCGTCGCCCCGTCCAACTTGCTGGACCCCAAGACCCCTCTGCACATTTACTGGATCATGTTTGCCCTGCCCGGCCATCCCACGGAAGAGCTCAATGTCATCGAGCGCAACACCGCGTACGGCGCGACGGCGACGGCGACCTCGTCCGGGGAATTTGACGTGGCGTTGGCATCCCTCAAAGACCGCCGCATCGCCATCTTCGTCGACGCGAGTGGTCACGTCCGTGCGCGCACAACAGTCGACGGCAAGCCCAACGTGTACCTGGAGCGGGTGTTTGTGCAATCGACGACCAGTTGGGGGCTGCCCAAGGTCGAATACGTGGAGATCTTTGCAGTCGATCCAGTCACCCACGAGCAAGTGTATGAGAAGAAATTCCCGTAATTTTACTTAGATAACGAGCGATTTCGTCATATGAGACCAAGATCTTGTGGTTACGATGAGTCCGTGCCAAAGACGATGGATGGATGGAGGAGGGTGAGGTTCGATTAGGCCTTTTTGAGCATCACGATGGCCGACATGGCCAGCGTCGAGCCGAGAATGAGGCGCAGGTTCTCCTGGGACATTTGAAGCGTGATAAATTTGGACGTGAGGGCGACCCCCGCGACGAGCCCGACGCCAATCTTGAGGGCCGTGGGAAGATGCAGCGACTGTTTCTTCATGTTGTGGTACGTCGAGGACAGGCCCACGGGGACTATTCCCAGCAACGACGTCCCAATGATGTGGGATTGGGGCATGTCGCTCGCAGCCGTCAAATACGTTGTCATCTACACCGCACGGAAGTTGGTAATTATCCCAACAGAACCAAGGGACGAACCAAAATGCCGCCTCCAAGCCCACAGAGGCCGGAAATGAACCCCGACAGCGCCCCCGCGACCAAGTACTTGGCGTTCACGGCAGCAAACCCACGTTTGTCGGTGGATACGGCGTCCACGTAGGATGAAAGCGACGGGTGGTCGTTAAAGAACTGCAAATCGAGCTTGTCCGACAGCTCATGTGGCACTGCGGGGCCGTTCGATCGTTTGAGTTCTTGCAGGTGGTCCTTGAAGTAGATGAACGGCACGCTGATGAGCATGGCCGTGCCCACAACACGTCGTAAGTGCACTTGACTCAACCTGTATGCGATACAGTTAGATTGGACAAACATGATGCAAGGGTTCGTTACTTGTGCGCGAGCTGGACACCGAGTTTGGTAAAAAACACAGACGAGCACGAGACTAGGACTGCCATGGGCACGTTGCAAGCTCCAGCTGAGAGGTAGTTGGCGGAACCCACGGAGGCGCTCACGGTGACAGCGGCGATGGACGTGCCGTTGATGGTCTGCTGGGTCAGGTTTGTCCATTTCGCCAATGTCTGACGAGTTCATCAGACCATATACACGGACGAAAACCTACCGGAAGGATAATGATACCTCCACCCACGCCCGTGAGAGCGGAGACCACCCCTGCAAAGCCACCAGTCGCACACGCCGTAACCCATGAAATGGCATTCCCTGATGGCTTGGTAGCGACAGAACTGGTGGGACGGCACGACACGCGACCAGCATGACTTGTTTGAATGTTGAAAGGCTTCATGGGCTTCACGGAAGTCCGCACGATTGCGCTTGGGACGCGTGAGTGCAGCATGCTGCGGGAAACTCGGAGTGCCGAGCTGGACCACATCGAAGCTGCACTGTCGTTTCAGTCGTGCTAGCAATGCAATACCTGTAACATTTAATACACCATTCAGGTGAGATTATAGTATTTGTACAAAATATATTCATAATTTATCCTAATTTATGTAATATGAAATTAAGTAACCTCGTACTATCGAGTATTGCAATACAAGAAGGCTAAGAAATGCAATTTCGTATCTCACATTCGTGGAGATATTTGTTTGTAGCCTCACCCCACGAATCCTCATGGCGCTCCTTCGGCCGCTGCGATTGACTCATGTCTTGTGGAGCTTTGGGGTATACTTGGTCGTGTGGGTGGCAATTAGCATATCCATCTTGCATGTGCTGGACGTGGACTACCATTCAACATTCAGCTCCATCCTCCCGTCGAAGAACCATGCCGTGTCAAACTCGCTCCACCGTCATCGCAAGCCCAAGCAATCCGTGGACCAAGAGTACGCTGCATACTACAACTTTACGCAATGCTACCGACAAGTTGATTATGGTCTTCTCGACTCGATTGTCCCGACTGTCGTATGTCAGTCGTCCAAGTCGTCGCCGCAATCGACAACCATCACGCACTTGACCAGCCTAGGGTGGAACGACGGGTCGCGGTGGCAGAATTTCGCCCTCGACTTCTCGTCTGCACCCGTGGTCTCCTCCATCCGCAATGCGAGCGAAGAAGGGGGCCATCATGATCCCCGCTACCGTCTGACGTCGTCGCGGCTGCGCTGTCAGTGCGACTTGTCCCCGAACGCCAGCTCGTTCCTCGTCGAGAAATTCTTCCCTTCGAATGACACGTCCATGTCTTGGCAATGCGATGATTCCTCCATTCTCCCCCCAGCGCCCCCTGTAGTTGTAGTTAAGCCCACTGCGCTTCTCGTGGCCCGGAAGGATGACCACAACCCGTTCTTTCAACTGGCGGCCACGTTGAATGCGTGGGCGTTACTGAAACATCTCCAAATCGACTCGACCACCACTCAGCTCTTTGTTCTGGACGACGGTGAGCCCATGCCCACGGACGTCCTCATGCAGACGCTCTTGGCCCCGCGGCACCCCGTCACTTATGGTCGCGATGTTGTCGGCCAAACCATAGCGTTCCACCAAGCAGTGTTCCTACCGTTCGAGTTTGCCGGTCCCCTCGTCGAACACTTGAACGACGAGCAATTGTGCCACGACAGCCGTCTCGTGGCCGACTTCCGCGCCGACGTCTTTCGGGCGTTCGGCCTCCCCTTGGTGCCGCACTCGACCACGTTCAATGCCACCACTGGTGACAAAAGGGATTGCATCATCACGATCGTGTCGCGAAGGGACTATGGCGGCCGGCGCATTGCGCGCATGTGGCTCAACGAACACGAGATGGTTCTGAAAATGCAAGCCAAGTACCCCATGTGCACAGTGCAGTCGGTGGACTTTGCCACCAAGACGATGGCTGAGCAGATTCAGCTCGTGGCCGCCAGTCGCGTCGTGGTGGGCATGCATGGGGCGGGCATGGCCAACGTCATGTTTGCATCTCCGAACACGTTTGTCGTCGAGATCTTTCCGCTGTCGACGTTTCGGTATGGATACCGCAACTTGTGCCAGTACTTGGGGCTCGAGTACGTGGAATTCCGCGACGGCGCCGACACCCCCTGGCCAGAATCCCATAAGTTCATTCCCGAAGCGGATTGGTTCAAAACGTTTGATTTGATCATGAACGTCGTGCTGAACGACAACGAACGGGTCAAGTACGACGCGCGACAACACGTCCAGCGGAAGATCCACCGCCAACACATCCTCGACATGGAGTTTGATTAACAAAGATCGCGACCTTTGGACATCCTGTGTTTGCATTGGTTAAAATTGTGTATTTTGAGCCAATGGGTGGCACCAGGTTGGGCCACCAATAGCAGACGACCATGGTCATTTCAAAATCTGATGGCGCGCCGCTTGCCCAACATCCTCGTGACGGGAACCCCTGGCACGGGGAAGACGACGTTGTGTCAGCTACTGGCGGTACATTTACATCGACATCATGTGGATTCACATGCACAAGCCAGTCTGAAAGTGTCGATGCATATAGGAACGAACTCCGTTGCGAAATGTGAACGTGGGCGACTTGGTACAGACACCGAATTGCCTGTCGCCTTTGGTCGATGGCCACTCATCGCCATTCCGTCTTGTAGGTGAAGGAGCACGAATTACATGCAGGGCGTGATGAAGACTTTGATTGCTTCATTCTGGACGAAGACAAAGTGGTCGATGACATGGACGACATGATGAGTTCCGCGGACGGCGGCATCGTTGTGGACTTTCACACGTGTGACTTTTTCCCCGAGCGGTGGTTCGACCTGGTACTTTGAATGCGTGAACATGGTACCAGTATATTGCTACACAATCTAAAGTGTTGGTACAGGTGGTCGTGCTACGAACGGAC
Source organism: Aphanomyces astaci (assembly GCF_000520075.1). Classification (NCBI taxonomy): domain Eukaryota; phylum Oomycota; class Saprolegniomycetes; order Saprolegniales; family Verrucalvaceae; genus Aphanomyces; species Aphanomyces astaci. The sequence continues at coordinate 964,441 of NW_009798265.1, read as the reverse complement.
AACACGACGCTGTTCGACCGCCTCACGAACCGCGGGTACACAGCGAAGAAGGTGTCGGAGAATGTCGAGTGCGAGATCATGCAAGTGGTGCTACAGGACGCCCAGGAGAGCTACGTCCCAGAAATCGTCCAAGAGCTGACCAGTGTCACGGTGGCCGACATGGAAACCAACGTTGACCGCATTGTGAGCTGGATGAACCACTGGGTGGCTACCCAACAACAACAACAATAGCAAGGACGGCATACGTACAGTAGCGTTAACTTAAGCCATGTTTTTTGATTGCCAAGTCCACGGACGCATTCGCGTTCCAGTGCAATATCCGATCCACGTCGATGTGGTCAAAGCCGCTCGCGCGTACCGTGGACGCAGGTGCCGACGTGACTGCTTTCGAATACGTGGGCTGTAGCACTTGGGCCTCCACGCGGGCACTGGACGAGCCTACGTTTGCATAATCGTCAGTCTTGCAGCGTTGTTCGCGATGACGTCTACCTCGCGCCGCCTTTCGCGCGTTCAACGCCAGTCGTTTCGACGCACAGTCCGCCAACAGTTTGTTTGTGGCTTTCGCAGATCTGTCGATAGCATGTGGATTGACCTAGCCACGAATATGAGACACAGATCATATACCCCCGACTAAATGCACCGGGGGAGTCGGCACACGTTGTGGCAAGCCCTTGATCCGGTCTTCGCGGAACAGCTTGTCTTTGGTGAAGCTACTGTCCAGTGGCCCTTTGAACTTTAAGTCGTACTATTTTCAAATACTCCAAGCATGAACCCAAGAGCATACACACCAACCGCTGCACTTACTTTGTCCATGAGCTCGGCGTTTTCGGTCGGTGTTCTGGAAAACTGAATGATCGCGTTGGTCCACTTGACGTTGTGTGGCACGCGCGCGCCGGCTGTGGACGGCCGAAATGTCGTCTGCGTGATTTTGCCTGGAATTTGGCTACACTTGGCTCGCTTCTCCAGCAGCTCCTCAACCTACCCAGGTGGTGGTTGCTCGATGCCCAAGAATGGTTGGTTCTACCGTCACTGTCCTGGTCTTGCTTCCGTCAAACTTGAGTTCGTGGCTAGTGCTTTTGCGCACGCGATGCGACGCTGCGACCATCCCTGACGGGTCCTCAACATAGCCAGGCTCCCTCTTCCACCACTCGATCGCGGCCGTCCTCGCTTGGGCTTCGACGACAACTGGAGCTTGTGCCAGCAGCGCTTGGTAAATCTGATTGATGCTTACTCTTTCCTGAGCGCGTTCGGCTTGGATGTTGGTGCGCGTGCGACCGGCGCGGTCTTTCAATCGCTGCGCCTTGTCTGCTTTGGACATTTTTATCGACTCTAACGGGGGAGAGGTTTGCTGGGGTTCCCCACTGCCTGCGCTGCGATACACCGACTGGAGCTGCCTCAAGTCGGCTTCCCGCCTGCTGTGATGCAACTCGGACCTCGTCTTGGTCGGCGTTCGGTCCTCGTCGTCGTCGAACACGATGTGGTCCACCTGTCCACGCTCTAGCGTAGAAATATGCGGACGTGGGTGCATGGCGCCACTCATGACATAGCGCCGGCCGTTGCTTTTGGCCTTGGTCCCCCCATGTTCGGTGGAAAACTTGGATGCCACGCGCAGATTTTCTTTCCGTCGCCCCTGCAACAGCTCGCCCTTGGTTCGAAATGCTGGCTGTTCAGTGGTCAAGCTTGCGTGAATAGTAGTACCCTTTGGGGTGATATGAGGGGGAGTGGCGTGGCAACTGTACCTGGTGAGCCCACGACATTGGCGGCATGGCCACGAGCGGGGCGGTGTCGACGCCCATCTCAAACACACTTCAAATGTATTTTTAGCCTCCCCCAGTGTATTCATTCACCTATCTAGGTTGTGCCGTCGGAAACTAGTGTTTCCCTCCATTGCATTCCCAAGTGGGTGATGTGAACATGTACAACGTTTAGCTTCGGACAACCGCGGCTAAGCAGCGTACTAGGACTACCAGTAGCAACAGGTTCGTTAAACTCTCGAGAACGCTGGCTGGAAATTCGGACATTTATTCGTTTAAATCATTTGATTGGTGGAAATCCCCGTGAGATTTGTCGGAAGATGGCAGCAAATGGAAGGAGATGGTGTGGATATAACGTGACATTCGGCCCCTAAAGGCGTTTTATCGTATACTCAGCTTGGAATACAACTTCTATGAAACATCGGGTGGATAGTGGGATGTTTCGGCATTCAAAGAAAGTCACGGCTACAGCAACGGAAGGATGTACAGTACTACGTCTTACAGTACAGGAATAGTAGTATGCTCGCATTTGATGGTTGATGATGCAGCCCATGCATTTGCGCCTATCTCCTCCATCTGGCTATTTTGACACGTCACGAACACAACGCTTTTTGCACTCCTGGCATTGCTAGCCCAACTAATTGAGCTTTGTCTGAGATCCAATGGCCTACTAGTACTACATTGTATGTTGTACCGGTACTCATGTAGTACTGTAGTACTCTTCTACGGTAACGTTATGCGCACAATCAGAGGTGGTACACTCGGAAAAGTCTCTTGGAAGTCGAGTTTGAAAACGCTGCCCCCCACCCTTGTACTTGTGGCGTCGCTCCCGGTGCATGAGTTATCTCGACGAAACACTACAGTATGTACCGGTAAATTCGGTTGAGTGCACGTTCGTCGTGTGCCCCCCCCGTGGTTTCCACGACAATAGGCAGACTAACTGTAAAATAATAGCAAGGCTGGTTGTGGAATTCTTACCACAAACTGTTAATAGTAGCTAGTAGCAGATACCACTGACATTTGAGCCAACGACTTCACATTGAAATTATCGCAACGACTGTCCAAAACTGAGCACATTTGACTGACTGTGAATGAATAAAAATTGCGGCGCTGATAGTGGTGAGGGCAAGGAAGGAGCAACGTGGAAGCGTAAGTGGTTATATATACTACTAGTTCGTAGGATGTAATATCTGCTTTCCGTATTGCAACAAGATATGAAAGAGGAATGACTGGTTGCGACTACTTTACCAGTGCACAAAAAAGGATTTTAAATCAACCGCCAAGAACATCCCAATACTGACTTGACGAGACCATCTGCCTGACATTCCATATTTCATCCATTGCTTGCTAGGTCCTAAATAGGAACTCTATTTCGTTTACTGGAAATGTCGAGTTTGGCCACTTTTGATCGACAAGCCTTGCAGCAATTACCAGTACTGCACAGTAAACTGCTGGTGAATGTAAATTAGGTAACCCAAAGTCCTATTTTAATCCTGCGTGTGAGTTGTGGTTCCACGTCATTGTCAATGCAAATATGGTTTCACGATTTCGACCATAGAATGTAGGTCTATAATGTAACTCTTTAAAAGAATGCACTGTATGTATACATTTTGCATCGTATCAAATTGAATATTAGTACACCAGTGCACCACTCTATAAATGAATACACTGTATAACTCTGTTGTTGTCGATACATCTGGTGTATACATCGACCGATTGAAATAAGTCGTACGGTATCATCAATGTAAAGCAACTGTCACGAATCGAGTAAAGGACTCATGTGTTCAATGACTTTTTACGTGTGTACAGTACTTGCACCAATGTACTGTACAGTAGATGAAATCACCAACTACAAGGCACATTCTTCTTATTACTGAGTGTTTCCTGTGTGTGCTAACAGTACATTTGACACTACAGTACTGCAAGAGAGAATTTCATGCCACCCTTGACAAACAGGATTGATTTTTTTGGTGGCTTACCTGCAGACTTTCTTGGTCGCGAGGCGCACATCATACCACTGTTCGTGGTGTAAACTCGCACAGAAGCCATCTACAATTGCATATGGAAGACATTGTCACCATCTGTCCATATGATAAAATGACACCCTGCTTGATCATCCATGTCACCCCGTCAAGCGAAAATGACGGAATACTTGTTCGAGGCTTACATGAGCGAGTTGTCATTGCTAACACGCTGCAGTGAGTATTGTCACATGTACTGGCGTGCCCTGTCTCGAGCCCTCCCTGCCGTAGAAATGACCACAATAATGTACACTGACTCGTCGTCCCACTTCAACATTGCTGTTTGGAATTACCGTTATCCAGATGGCAACACCTGCTGAGCACAGTTGGCCGGGCCACATGTGAGTGCTTGCAATTCAGACGTTGGCCGTCGCGGGTCACGTTATTCATAATGTCATTCAGATAAAGTATGGTGGCCTTGTAATAATAAAAAATGGCGTGCCACCCAACACCCATCTCCACGGTTCCACTGTGTGGTAAAAGCAGGGCCTACAATATTAATAATACAAGTAGCCTACCATAAACAAACGTGCAAGGTGCTCAAAGCTCAATTTCCTTTCGCCCTCACACAACATGGTTGCTGTATCCAAGACCCTCATAGTATGCTCGTCCAACGACATGAACGACAGTGGCAAATGCCGCTACAAGACGGGCAAGTGCCTCAACGACCGATCGTTCAAACGCAACGGCCAATTCCATCAACTGTGTCTGTTTCACCGCGAGAAGGCCAACCGCATCCAGCGCAAGTTTGACCGCCAAAAGCGATCCGTCGCCAAGGAAACCAAGTCCACACACAAACATGGCAAGGTCGAGATCCTCTTGTCCGGCCACTCGTTCGGTGGCCACCGCGACTGTGGCGAGTTCTTCTCGGACACCGACTCGTACGACGGACGATTGTCGGTCGACAGCTGCGACGGCATTTTCAAAGACGACCTGTGGAGCAGCACCAGCTTCGTGTCTGGCATGTCCATCAAGCTCGAGCACGTGTGCGACCCCGAACCCGTGCCAGTCAACTCCCCCGTCGCCCACCAAGGGCGGCTGTCTGTCGACGAGATCGATTTCCTCTGCTCAGCCATGTTTTAAGCTCGAGTTTGTACCATAGATAGTTGTTTAGTGTGATGCGTTGTAGCGTCGTGTGATTTTAAGTTAAAAAGTGTCGTGGTTGTCATCAAGAACATACTACTAGTACTGTATGCATGTCTTCACGTCCATGGATCCTGCTGCTCATCGCTCCATTTCTTTGTGAGGATCCAACGAACATTGAAGTCGTTTTGGAGAACCCAGCGAAATTCGCCCACACAAAATGGCAATCTCTCGAATGGTGTAGATATATGGACGACGTACCGGAGTGGATCATCAATGACTAGGAACAGTGCACTGTGAACATCCACCGAGGCAACGTCGGCATGACGAAGTTGGCGTGTATTTCGGCTAACACATCATTTTTTGTCGTTCATGAGTTGGGTCGTCAAGTGAGTGTCAGTGTCTACGCGGTGAAAGATACTTTTCAAATGGTAGATATGTACAGTAAGTACAGTATATGAATGTAATCGAAGTCCAAGTAGCAATTCGTGATCCGGTCCACCCAACAACCCACCAACGCGCGACGGTCCACAAAGATTGCACGAGTTCTCAGGACAAAGAGCTACAGTAGTTACTGCCTTGACCGTGGTACTGTACTTGGAAAACCAAACCGGCGTCCTTTGCTTTGTGGTGCTTGAAGTACTGGTAATTAGTTAACTAAGTTTGAAGTTTATTTACCCATTCTTCACAGTTACAGTACCGGTAAGCTGTAAGCGCAGTATTTCAACCGAATACATTAATGTCAACCAGTAAACACAGCCAGCTGCAATGTCAGACCGCTTCCCGTGGGACTAATGTCCCAAACAACATTTTGCGTAACGTCACCCAAGTGACATAGTCTGTCAGGAGAAGTTGATTACCAAAGCTTAAGTTCGTCGAATGCAATGAATGCTAGGGCCACAAGGAGGGCACTGAGGGCACAGTCTTTCAAGAACGCAGACGCTGCAACCTTTGGTCGGTGACCGTGACTTTGCACGTGAATGTGCTGTGGCGCCCCTGCATGTTGCGTTTTAAATTTGTAAAACGCACGTTTCTTTCGCCCCACGTTGACAGGGGACGAGCTGCGGTTAGCCTTGAGGGCTTCGAACGATTGAAACTTGGACGCCAACTCTTTCATGGGGGGGTCGTGGGGGCGGTGATAACGGGGGGCCGTCAATTGACGTTTGGGGGGACTCATTGGCTCCATGGGCATTTGGCGCTTGAATTCAGCAAACACGAGGCGTTTTTGGGCGAGGTCCTGGGCATGTTGGTGCAATTTGGAGAAAGCATGTTGCAAGCACTCGTCGCTCTCGCACTCACTCGAGCACGTCGACGCATGGGCCGACGAAGCGTAGTCAAAGTGTTGGCGCAGCACGCGGCGAAATCTCATGGCTACATCGGCGGGGGGCGACGAGGTACGAGCGTTCGGCTGCGACGAGCAACTCGACAGCGTTTCTGAGTAGTCGACGTTGGGCAAATGGACGTGGAGGACGCGGGGGGGATTTAGGGGCGTCACGGGGCGCAGCGCCAAGTCTTTGAACTCATCCGAGTCAACGCACGTCTCGGCGTAGTCAAAAGACGGGTCGTTCTCGTCTAAGTCTACGATTTCGTTGGCGCAAGCCAGGATGAAGGCGCGACACGAGTGCGGGTTCAGACACCGCGTGCGACCGCTCGTCCGTCCTGGCTTGGTCGGGTGGACGTCGTGGAGCTGGGCGAGGAAGGCCGTGCGCATGGTGGCGTCCTGCAGCGGCAGCGTTGACACTTTGTCCACGAGGGAGGCGACGAAGTCCACGACCGAGGCGTCTTGGTCGAGGAGTTGCAGCACTTTATGAAGCAATTCCGTGCGGAGTTGGGACGTGTCGCGCGTGCTTTCCGCTGAGTCTTCGCCTTCAGACTGCGCATCCCAGTGCTTGAGAAGAGCCTTCTTCACAGGGCTCTTATTGCTGGGCGACGCGGGGCGATGCATCGCTTTGTCCAGAGCCAGCTTGGTCGGCGATCGGGTGGCCATGGTCTCGGCAATGCAACAATGTACGTGCACGCACGATGACTGAGGAGACGCCACGTTTTAGGTCGTTGTTGCCGTTGATGCAAGTGCGTTGAATATGACCGTCGTGGATTTCACAGGCTTTGATTGGACCACACGACTTCTGATGCCCCCAAAATAGCTCGATAGGAAAACACGATGCTAGATCGACCTCATTGCCCGTGACCAGCATGGCCGCAGACCTCGCTGCTGACTTCCTCGAGTCCGTCGGGCGCCATGCAGGCGAAGGCTGTTCAACGTTGGACCTGATGAAGCGGCTGGAACCGCCGAGCTTCCCCCCCGACACGATGAAGGAGATGGAGCACATTATGCTGGCCGACAAGCAGCGCAAACATGTCCAACGCGTTCGTGAATGCTCTCATTTCGTCATACCCTCTCATATCACCCCCTCCTCTCCCGATAGATTCGACGTGGAGATGCCTTGATTGCTGATATCACCAAGCTCGGCGACGTCGAAGAAGCCCGCAACAAACTGCGTCCGGTGTTCATTCCGGACAAACCTCTCCGAGTACGTTCAGTCGTCAGCGTGCGGTGATATTACGGTATCAAGGATCCTCATGTCGTATATTTTGTCGGTAGCGAGTGTTGCGACGGTGTAAACTCGTGGGGGAAGACGCCGACAAGAAGATCATCACGTCCCTCGTGCGGCCGCTGTCCCCGACCGGGGAAAGTCTCTGCAGCGTGGCCACTAGCAGCGACACCAGTAGCAGGACCACAGGTCGAAACACAGCAAAACGCATGGGCAAACTGAAAGGTCACCACCCAGTCACCACATCAACACCCCTCCTCAAGCCCAACCCCGACCAAGCACCCCCCCCCACCAAATCCAACGACGACATCCACCTCGACGCGCTGAAAGCCGCGCGAAGTCACCTCGAAAACGACCTCATGCAAGTGACAAGAAAGCTGTACCGAAAGTACGAGCGCAAAGTGTTCCCGGGCATCCACGCCAAAGCCAACACGTACCAGACGCTGCACAAGAAGTGGTCCGAGCCCGACCTGACGGACGCAGACAAGTACCACGCGTACATGGACGGCCGGTTCGCGACCCGCAACGACTTGGAATATTACAAGAAATCAGCCGACCCGCGCGACGACACCAACAATTTTCACCGGATACACCGGCAGCACACCAAGTACGGCGACTCGCTCGCGTTTGCCAAGCACAGCTTGCGCGATACGTTTTAACGTTACTGTACGTCATATTAGCGATAATAGGACCCGACTCGGTCGCGGTCGAGAAGCCCCTTGAGGCGCACGTCGTCGGCCGAGTTTTTGGCAATATCGGGCGTAAACGCGATGATTTCTGCAAACCGCGGCGACAGCATCCGAGCAATGTTCATCGCTTCGATGGACGACGGTTGGTTCAGAATTAGCACTTCGACGCCGTCGTCCTACACCCAAGCATCATAGAGATGTAGTAGCGATGGGCAGAACAAGAAGAAGCAGGGAGGATGTGCGTACGAGCGCTTTCAGTTCCCTGCGTTTCTTGGCTTTGATGCGCTCGGTGGCAGTATGCGCAGCACGCAACGACACCTACCGACCAACCATTTTAGTCATATGTGACACAGGTCCTGGCATACCTCGTAGTTTTTGGCCTTCTTGGACTCGGTCTCTTCCATAACGCGATTCCTCAATGCCAAATCGTGCATGATGCGTTGGTTCACACGTCGCTGGCACATGACTTGCTAGCAATATGGTGTTCATGACCAGTCAAAAACATATCCAAGTCGTGAACGCACCGTCGCGGCGGCATCGCGCGGACTTGTGGGCGTGGTCTGCATGCAAACAACAGCATGAGGCACACGAAGTAGAGGCATACGTCGAACAGAGGAACTAGACCTCGTTGGACTGCCGCACTTCGCTGAGTCGTTTGGCCTCGACGCCCGTGATATGTCGGATAGACGTCCTGTCGCCTATACTGAGCTGTGAGCTGTGGAATGCTTGGCGCATGCAAGATTGTGGACGAAGAACACACCCATGGCGGCGTCAAAGCGGTAACAAACAATGAAAATATTTGGCAGTTTCATAGCCGTTTCATTATGCACCGTCTACGAAACAGGCTCGAAGTACTCGACAAGGAGCTTGATAACGTCGGCATCCAAGACCGTTTGGTCGAGAAAGTCTTGTTCAGACACGCGAGACAGACCGGCAATGGAACCTGTCGTCGTCTGTCTTTGAGGTTGGACCATTGGACTTGACAGATGTGCCTACCAAACACGTCGAGAAGCATTTCACACTCGTCTTCATGGAGAAAAGGCATGTTGGACTGAAAAATGCGGACGGTGTGCGCTTTGGACTCGACCTGTGCCCACAACTACGAGTGCCAGGCACAAATCAGACCTGAATGACACTGTCACCGTACACGAGCATAGAATTCGGCCGTGCGTTCTTGTGCTTGGAATGACTGCTTGGATCGAACTGACAGCATAAAGTGCACTGCGGTTTCGATGGACGACGCAGGAACGATCTGTATCTTGTCGGAGAGGTCTTGGTTGAGATGAATGGATTGAAGCTCACGAAATGTTCGCGGGGGAAGGGCCGAGGGAAACAGGATGATGGCGTGCACGAACGGAAACAGAGTCGTAGCGTGCCGCGCACGCTCTTTGGTGACGGCGACGACGTCACTTGTAGCAGAAGTGATAAACATGAACGGAATGGCAGGGAACGTCCGCGCTTGTGCACAAAACATCAAATCCACAGGACATTTGTCAACTTGCTTGCACGTGAATGGTCCACACGACGACAAGAACGACATGACTTCTGCTGCATTGGGGCTCTTCTTCACAAGGACTACTTGCGCTAGACCATCATCATCATGAGGATATCGCATAAGTATACGCGTCACCTTTCTCAGCATAGCGCGGCGGGTTCGTGGAACAGGTCGCCATTGCGCGCGCGCGTTTTCCTTCAAATGTTTGAACTGTCCAAGTAGCAATACTCCTACTAATAGTATTACTAAATTTAGGTAATAGTATTACTAGATAAATGTAATAGTATTACTAGGTATATGAAATACAATTAATATTAATAGTATTGATTAACGTTGAATACTCATCACAATCATTTTTGGGACGTTAAATTATTATAAAGAGGCAAAACCCGGGACGGGGAAATGCAAAAACGTATTGCCCCAGGATAAGTTTTTTCGATTTAGTCCTACCAAAAGTATGCGTTAATCGTTTAACGTAGTGCCTCGTAGGTTTTATTGCACGGTTCACCAACATTCCGGACCGGTCCACTGTTTGCCTGGCAGTGACCATTGATTGACTCCAAGCAAACAATGCTGTCGCGCGCGTTCGTCGTGGTCGCTCGACCTCGCGGAGTGATGATGAAGCGAATGTTCTCCGTAGCAGAGTCCAATGCACCTACCGACGCTCCGAAGCTGGTGCTCCGCGAACTGAAGGAGATTCCCCGTGATATGCGCCGGAAATTGCGCCAACAAGCGGAGGCTGCCAACGAAGGCTCGACGATCAAGACCAGCCGCACTCCTGTGTCCAGAGTAGCCCTGCGACTCTTCCTGCTTACCTCAGGCGCAGGCATTGCAGGTTGGAACTTCTACCTTGAGGAAAGCGTCCGCGCCACCGTTCGCGAGACCGTTCACAGCACTTTCCTGGGGACTGCCTACGATTGGCTCGTGGTCCAGATCAAGGAAATATGCCGCCCTTTCACGGAACCTTCCCGCGACAAACTTCTCCCCGATTGGCCCATGCCTGGATATGGCATCCCCGAAGGTTTCCCGCCTCTGCCGACGCTAGTCCTAGCCGTCGAAGACGTGTTGCTCCATTCCGAATGGGATGTACGTGTGTGACCATTGTCGCCCATGCAAGCATCAGACCATGCTTAACATGTCCATAGCGCAAATACGGATGGCGACATGCCAAGCGGCCTCATGTGGACGAATTCATGGAGACGCTGTCTCGCGTACGTGATCTATGCCAAGTGCCTCCATGTTTACTGACGGTGACGTGGCTAGCATTATGAAATCGTGCTGTATTCCAGCGAATCGCAAGGACTGGTCGAAGAAGTGCTGGCCAAGTTGAACCAAAAGGTCCGTCGTCGCCATTGTCACCACTATTGTCACCGTTTGGCTGGCTAGGGCTGCGCATTCCACTACTTGTTTCGTGACGCCACACATTTCATCAACAACGCCCACGTCAAGGTACCGTCCGTCCGGCCATTCATCCATCCAACGACGGACGTAGGACTTGGCGCCCATGAACCGAGACATCAAGCGCATCATTCTCATCGACACGAAGCCCGAGAACTTTCAGCTGCAGGTACGTACACTAACTACTACTCCTTCCACCACGCCTCACAAGTCTGTCTAGCCTGAAAACGCCATCTGCATCCCGCCCTACACGGACGGTCAGGACCGGTCCGACCGCCAGCTCAAGGACCTGATCCCGTTCCTTGTGGCCGTGGCCGAGGGCAAAGTGCAGGACGTGCCCAAGGTCCTCGCCGACTTCCGCGACTCGGACGGCGTCGTCCGCGACGTCCCATCCAAGTACAACGCCAAGGTGCATGCTTTGGATGAACGCAAGCGCCAGGCCGAAGCGCGCGGCCTCGGCGGGTTTGTGCGCGGTCGGCTGCATTCCAGTCGCCCCCCGACTGCGCTCAAGCCACTCAAGTGATCAAGACGATGAACCAAGTCGGGAGATAAATTAGCCCCAAGTTAACTCCATGACAAATCCAGATACTGCACAATGTCCTACAAAGGTACACGTGGGGACGATATTCAGCATGCTTCATTCGTACCTCGACGAACGCCTGGTGCGATCCGTGGGGAAGGTCCAAATCCTTGGCGTACTCGCGCAACGACTGGCGAATCTTGTCCAGTTTGTTCATCTACATATATATATATCAAGAGATATCGTACAATCGTGGCATTCGGTACTCGGACCTTTTTGAACCACGGGTCCTTCAAGTTGACTCGCCGGTCAAATGTGCGGTAGTAGTCGACCAGCTGCAGCACCTGCTCGACGCAGTCCAGCACGCCGCGGCCGTACTTGGTGCGCAGTCGGTCGCGACTGGCGTCTGCCGCGTGCTACGTACGTCCACGTCACATCTTTGTCTGCACAATGAGCCCGTACCAGTTGCGGCGGACGGTGGATGGCCACGCGGAGGGGACTGAACGACAGCACGCGACCGCGGAGCTCGCCGCCGGTGCGGGTGGTCCCGCGCGTAAACTCGTCGAAAAAGTCGGCAATCGCGTCCGACGACTTGGACGGAATCACCATCGAGTCGACGGGATCGCCGCGCACGTACGCGCGTTGGAACTGCCGCTGCTCTTCCACGCTCCATACAACCACCTCGTCTTGGTCGTCAAAATCTGACGTCGTCACGGGGCCTTGATGCCCGGCAGCCCCTTGCTTGCACTCGTCCCGTGACACCGCATCCACCAACGCCAGCAGCATGTCCTCC
>NW_009798265.1:915324-951763 GCF_000520075.1 Aphanomyces astaci | reverse complement strand
TAGTGTGATACCCATCACCACAGGACACCTTTTTACATTCAAAGAATCGATCGATAGATTTGGCGATAATCAGCACAAAAGTCGGCCAAATATTGGGTAAAACGACAATATATATATACCTTTTCGCCGCGCACGTGAAAGAAGCGAAAGAGCCCCGCGGGGACAGTCCGCTTGGGGTCGTACGTGCCGACGATGAGCCCCACAAACGGCTTTTGCTGCTTTTTATCCATGGACGTTTCAAACAGCGTCTGGTAGTTGGACTGGTTCTCAATATCTCGCACACTCGGGTCGGGGGCGAACGCCGGATGCGAATGGTACCACCCGACCACGTCCAGATGCGACTTGCGGATGAGTTCGCGCAGGTCGAGCTCGCTCTCGGGGTCCATCTCGACGTCAGTGGACCCGTCGTCGCCCTCGATAAGCAGCGACCGGCACGGGAACGCGGCGTGGATGAACACCGTGTTGGTCGCGTCGTCAAAGCGGCCGCCCAGGAACCCAATGATCTCGCAGATGGCCAGGTGTGCGTGCAGATCGCATACAAACATGGCGTCCGGATGCACGCGGACGTCGTACGGCTGTACGAGCGTCTTGCTCTCGGCCTGGGACTTGCCGTCGTTGGCGTACTGGATGCACTCGACCATCGTGTGCGGGTCCAAATTGTTGGCCATCAGCTTGTGCCGGATCTGCGACTGCTGCACCGACCGCTACAACCACAAAATCACACACCCGTCGTCATACATCCATAAGTATGGTTTTCGCCCTACCACTTGGCGCTTGCCTCGCACGGGCGGCGCCGCGTCCAGCCCCGCCGCCGCCATGTCCAATGAGTACCCTGACGGCTGCACGGGGTCTTTGAACACGGTGTTGTCCCACACAAGGTCCGTGTGGCATCGGAACGATGTGTTGGTCCGCTGCCAGATCAGACTCAGGGGCGACTGTTGGACCTAATCACATTCACATATTTACACTCTTGATACCCTAGACGACACATGTAGCTATACCGGGCCTCGGTATGGGGTCAAAGATCGCTGCTGGTGCTGCGGTTTGCTCTTTTTCCACAAAGGTGGATGGTGCTGGTGGATTTTCTGGTGGAGTTGCTGCGGAGGCTTCCACTACACAAGCATATATATATATATATATATATAAATCGACTCGAATATTGACTGTATATACCATTTCAATCACGTCGTCGTCGCTGTCGACCACCGGGGACTTGCGCGGTCGGCCTCGCTTTGGTTTCGGTGGCGGCACCGGCGCCTTGTGTTCTTTAACGACCGCGACCTCGAGAGGGGTGCTCACGTCCACCATTTGGATTCGACTCGCAACGTCTTCTCGTCGCTCCGGAGGGGGCTTCGGCGTGGGAGGCGTCGGCTTCTTGCGCGGCTGGTGCGGCGGCTCGGCGGCGTCGTTTGCCTCGCGCTTCAACGAGGGCCGGACAGCTGCCTCCTCTCGCTTTACGGCATCTCTTTCGTGGGCAGCAGGGGGAGGGAGGGGAGGGAGTTTCTTGTCCCCCTGTCGATGGGGGGCGACGGCGGGGGGGTACGCGGCTTTGGCCCGCTTCTTGGTCCGCGGCGGGGACCGCGATCGTTCGCTGCTGTGGGGGGTGGTTGGCTTTGCCGGTGGTTTGTCTCGAGGGGCAGCTGGCTTTGGCTGGTCGCTCTCCCATTCGTCGTAGTTGTTCGACGGTCGCTTGGCAGGCGGACGCAGTCGGTTGCGGGCTTCGGACGCTTTGAGCTCGTCCTCGAGCAGTTTCTCGGCTCGTTTGTGGCGCTTTTGCAGCTCCAAATCTGCCTTCTTCTCGGCTTCCGACATGTTGATCCACTTGTCAAAGTCGGGTTTGACGTACGGGTGCTTGAGCAAGGCAAACGCTTCCCTCACCCGCGCAGCATGCCGGTGCTCGTCCTCGTCCCTCGGTGTCCGAGCCTCCGCCTTGACTTGGTTACGCTTTGTGTCTCGAGAATATGATATATCAGACGGTGCTCCCTTGGAAGGTGGCTTCACGTATCGGCGAGGGATTTTGGTTTTCTCTGGGGCAATGTCTGCTTGGATGTTGACTTGGTCGTTTGCTTTGACTAGAATAATTCGACATTTAGACAGATTGGAGTGCAATATATGTCTGTACCGGCGGGCTCGGCCGTCCCTTGTCGCAGCTTTTCGCGCTTGGCCTTTTCTTTGGCCAACTTTTGCTCCAAAAACGCAATTTGCTCGTCTGTGAGCGCGCCAAGGCCGTCGCCGCCCTCGTCTTCTTCCTCGATGCCCGCGCTTTCGTCGTCGCTCTTCATAGCCACGTCATCAATGACGTTATCAGGTGACTCGGTGACGTGATCCCCCTGCAATCGCGCGTGTTTGTCAGTTGCCGCGGCACTTAGTTTTGTCGTCGCCGCCACAGGCAGTTCGTCAATGACTTCTTCCACCTCGTCCGGGATCACCAGCTTGTGCCGGGCAGACGCCCGTGTCGGATGCGGCGACTGCCGAAGCTCCACCTTGGCAGGACTGGGGCTCGGCTTGCCCCGCCTCGACGCGGGTTTCAGCTGGGGCGGCACCTCTTCCTTCACGACTGCGGCAGTGGCGCGGGTCGGTCTGGTCCGCTTGCTAGGGGGGGTCATTGGTTCTACCTTGGTCGAGACTGCGCGGCGGCTACTGGGACGAGCTTTCTTCGACGGGGCTGCTTGAAAATCGTCGTCTGATTCGTTCTCCTCGCTCTCCTCAACATGTTCGTCGTCGTCACTCGAGATGGCCACCGACATGTCGACTGGTCGTGGCTTTGCCGTGTCCTGAACAGGCCCAACATGGATCGCATCGTAATCCTCTTTGACCCATGGAGTGCACGAGCGCTAGGTGGATATCAGAACCCATTGATGCCATCGAACTGAAGACGGACAGGTGTACCTGGTAGAGGATTTCTTCGGCCCGTTTCACGGCGACTACAAGGCTCGGCCTCAAGCCTTTCTTGCTCTTCAAACCCTGAAAAGCCAACTTGACATCGTAGGACAGGTATGGTTTGATGCTGCTCCGCATCACAGAGCCATACTGCATGCTGTCCAAGAAGCACACCATGGGTTGGTCGATCGTCGCCCTAATGGTAGGGGGAATCTGCAGGCCATGGTCAAACAGCGACTGCGCGGAAAAGAAGACGATGGAGGGCCACAAAGGAAATCCAGGCATCTTGGCCCACACAACGTCTCCTTCTTGTAGGACGCCTACTGGCGCCGACAGCGATGCCGCCGCCGCATGGCCGCGTGGTGGTTTACCACTCATATTGACGTGGACGACGACTTCAAAATGCCTCATTTATGGTTCGTTGGGGGGAAATTTATATTCCTCGATACCTTCGTGTTTGTATCAAATTCTATTGTACTCTATTGTATGAAATGCTCTATTTACGAAAATAAATAATTTATTTATTTATCCACCAGAACCATTCTCCCCAACGATACCTACGTTGTTTGATGCATTGTGACCTGCAAAAGTGTATCGCCCTGGCCCTCATTTAGTCCATGTTACCTCTGAGGTCGCATTGAGCACAAGCTTGTTACGCGACAAGCAAACATGATTGTAAGAAGCATCCCTGATGTGATGCTTTGCTCACAATACTAGCTAGTACTACTACCAAAGTAGTAGTATGTACTATTAATATGTAGTACTACTACATACTATTAATAGTAATACTATGTTCCATGGCATTTACAAGTACTAATAGTATTACTAGAATTTCCTAGATGAAAGTCGTTGGAGTCGCTCGTGATTGGCCAGAGTGGATCACTGTGTGTCGATCCAATCCATCTGTTTGATTGGATAGTTTGTATAGCCAATCACAATGATGAATTGCAATGAGTCATTCTCAACAGTGATTAGCTCATCAAGTCCGGAAAACTCTTCTGTCATTTTTATTCAAGATTCGGGGATTTAAATACCTGAAAGGTATGGATTTGTCATTTAAATCTCACCAATATTTCAATTCCACCCGAGATTGCTTATCCGAAAAACGTCTCACCTTTCCATGACACAACGGTGAAGCTTTGACATCGAGCCATTGACCAACTTTCACGTCAAATGCAGGCCATGACGACGCCGCTTCCTCTAGCCGCCATGCAGGACGAGATGCTTAATGCTGTGCTGGCATTCCTGTCTCTAGATGAGGTCATCTCCCTGGCATGCGCATCAAAGACACTTCGCGCGGGACTACATGCCGCGTCCATCGACTTCTGGAGGCACCTCGACTTGGCTAACGCCACCTCGTCCTCGCTACGACAGTTGGTCCCGTTTGCCAAACACATTCAAACCTTGACATGCATGAAGTCCACTGCATCGGAAGAAGTATGGATCCACTTTGCTTGTCACACACAACTCCTCCAAGTTCTAAACGTTGCAGGCAGCAAGCACTTCACAGACGTAGCGTTGGTGTCATTTGTTGACTCGAATGCCGATTCACTTGTCCAAGTCCACGCCGACAACTGCGCGTATATTGCCACTACCTTGTCCTTAGCCAAATGTGCACCGCGGCTTCGAGTATTGTCGTTCAATCGTTGCCGACAATTGACCACCAATGACATGATTGGTTTGGTCGTCAACGCCCCCCAGCTCACTGTGCTAAACCTCAAGGGATGCCCCCACATCAACCCTGTAGCTGTACTCACCAGTGTCGCATCCAACTGTCCCCAGCTGCACACCCTCACGTTAGGCGGCAGTGGTCGCTTTGCAAAAGACACCGACTTGCATCTCGCGTCGGCGTTCAACTCCTTCACCACGTCCTTGGCCCTGGAGTGCTTGGACCTGTCCTGCAGCAATCCGTTTGGGTCCCGCTCCCCTTTGTCCAACGATGGGCTCGTGCCAGTGCTGCGGTCGTCCCCGAGTCTCAAAGCACTGTATCTGAAAGGCCACTCGAACCTCACTCGCGACGTGCTTGACGCGATGCCGAGGGGCTTGACGACGCTGGACCTCACAGGGTGCACGCAATTGGCATCGGACCTGAATGCGTTGGCCGACTTGAAGTCGTTGGAGCAACTGGTCATGCTCTGGTGTCCCAACGTGGACGTGGCTGCAGTCCAGCTGCTGCAAGACACCAACGCCAACTTGACCAAAGTCGACGTCGAAGCGACTGTTGTTGCCGAATCCACCACCCAGCTCGTCGGTGTGCACTAGGCATATATATATATGTTGTACTTCGAAGTACTTCGAAGTATTTATCAGCACAGGTTAAAAACATGACATTATATTTATTCGGCGAATCTCCTTTGCATTATAGTATCTATTCAGCGAATCCTGGTGTTGATTTCAAAGCACGACTACACCTGGAATGCATGTAATACAAGGGCACTGTGCACCTGGAATGTATGTACAACACAAGGGTTCGTACATGCGGTTGATTCATCAAATAAAATGCGCGGTCAAACTATCGTCCCAAAGCTTGGCGGGGGCGGCGACGCACTTCCAGCCGAAATAGAACATGGTGCCCAACGCGAGATGGAACGTCGGCACGACGACCGTGAAAAACGGAACTTCTCCCATGTGCACGATGCGCGGGGACAAGAACAGGACCATCGCAACGGCGCCGGCGGCCACTGCGTACCCCGCCTCGGTCAACTGGATGGGCAGCAGCGACTTGCGGAGCGCCAGCCGAGTGACGACAACCAACGTGATGGCCACACTCACGAGCGCGGTCGAGTACGTGTTGGTGGTCCACGTGTCTTTGGTCTTGGCCATCCACGCGCAGGAGAACGCCACGTACCGCAGGATCATGGTGTGCTGGATGTCCTTGAGGCCAAGCACATGGATGCAGAGGAGTAAAAAGTACGCGATCCACAGCACGTCGGACATGTTGTGCCAGTCGTCGACAGACAGAAAGAGAGGGATGTCGAAGGATTGGCTGATGTTGTGGGCGAGCGACACTGCGATATGCAGCAACGCCACGTACAGCTCGAAATGGCGGCGGTTCTTCTGGATCACGTCGATGGCTGGCAGCATGGACAGATCCGCAAGGCCCGTGAGGCAAAGTTGAACGACTGAGATCGATGGCCACATGGAAGCAAGCAAATGTGAAAGTGGGGATGAAGATACCACGCAAAATGACATTCACGAGAGAGGACGGCGACGATGGAAAGATAGAAACGATCCATCGTCTTGCGATACGAAAGGTCGCAGGACGATTCCTTGACATTCCAAGCAAGTAATTTGATTGGCTTAAAATTAGCAGCACAACACCATTTGATTGGATAGATGATTCGATGATTTCGTAGGTTTGGCTTGTTCGTAAGTTAACAACTTGGAACCTTTCGAAAGCCACCGTGCAGAGCATTGTCAAAGCGTTCAAGAAGACCAAGGAAACGGTCCCACAACCGCGATCTGGGCGCCCCAAGGTGACAACCGAGCACGAGGACCGGATTATCCTCCGAGCTATCAAGGCCAACAGACGTCTCAGCGCCGAATCGTCCCGAATGTTATTTACAAATGTTAATACTATTAATACTAGTAGTACTACTGTACATGTTCGCAAAAGTAGGAGGATGCTGTGTGGTCAGCGCCAAAAGAACAGTTGATCACTCCGAGGTGAGTGGCATCGAAAGTGGGATAATGCGCTCTAGGTGGCCGCTCCATCGCCTGTGGGATGTGTCTTTTAATCTTGCTGTCGAAATTCAAAAGTTTCGTACAGTACCAACATTCTTAGCACATACTGTACTACTACTGTACTGTACTACGTAGTACTCCGGAGTAGTGCACTGTGCACATCTCCGGTCGTACTTGTAGCGATCAAGAATACCGGTAACTTAACTTAGTTTGGAAACCTTCGACACTTGAGACGGGTCGAGGGGGTGACTCTGCAACTGACATGACAGAGCTTTGGTTTGTGGCGTGCGTACAGAAGGAAGTCTAGCAGCTAGCTTCTTGAAGGGGGATTAGGAGGGGGGGTTGCCTTTTACTACGTAGTTACTACGTAGTACTTGTTAACTTCCCTTGACATGATGATTGAAAGTGGTGGTACCTCTGAAAATGAATAATTTGAAAGATCGCGCTTAGGTTCCACTCGCGCCAAAGGTCACGAGAAAGCGGCACCATCATGAGTGAAGTGCAGGCCATCGTTGAGAAGCTCAACAAGGATCCGTTCAACCACAACTTCACACTGGTAACCACAACTACCCTTGTCACATCTTACTCCCTCAAGCCAAGTCGGTCACGTTGCATACTGTTGTTACCCATCGCGGCTTCCTAGGTGGCATTTGATGAAAAGTCCAACTTTGAACTCCTCCAAGTGCTCAATGAAGTGTTTGCCGAGATGGATTCGCGGCATAAAATCGATATTCGTGACGAACTGGACGAGCAACGCACGTACCGCTACATGGAGACGTTGCAGTTGCTCAAGTACCAGCTACCCCCCGACATAGATTCGTTCCGAGAAGGGCTGAGTCATGGCGAGCGCTACGTCGTGTACCCGATTCTATACTGGGCCCTGAAAAACTTCAATGTGCACAAGAAACGAGCATACTTGGGTCGATTCCTCGCTCCATTGCAAGTCCCCCAAGAATTTCTCGGGAATGACTGTACGGCACCGTTACCGTTATGATCATGCTTTGACCTGCTGCTGCGTAGCGTTGAACACGATGCACGAACACTACAAGGCGCTGCAAAACGAATTCAAAGGGGTCCACAAACAAGTGGAGCAGCTGCGCACGAGCAAGATCCGTCCGGGCGAGCTGCGCAAGGAGATCACGCAGCTCGAGGAAGAGTCGCACCAACTCAGCGAAAAGATCGCGCATTTGAAGAAGAAGACCGCTAGCGAGGTACCCCCCCACCTACCATCTACCGCCAAGACCCCTCCTTCATGCACGTGAATGAATGATTGCGAGTATCGTTAGACTGGCTTCAAAGACATCTTGGAAGCCACGAGCTCCCTGCGCAAGGAGCAAGAGGAGCAAGCCAAGCTGTCCGAACGGAAGCGGGACCAGATGATGGGCCTCAATATGGCCGAGAAGCGGAGCCGCGAGTACGAGCATCGCGTGAGCGAAATGCGCGCGGCCATCAACACCGACATGCAGCCGGACCAGCTGTTTGACCAACTGCAGTCGCAAGTGGACCGCCATCGCGACATTCTCGTCAACAAGTTCCCCGCAGAGTTCCGCATCCAGCAGGAGAAGCTGCAGCACCTTGAGGCGGCGCTGAACGAACCCGCCAAGACGGAAGGGGACATTGCCGACATGGAGGACGAGATTCAGAACCTCAAGTCGTCCATCCAGGTAACGTATCCCATTCACCTGAGACACTGTGATTGATCGTGGAGGTAGAACCTCACGGAGCAATTGAACGACGCCCAACGCGCGGCTGGAGACGACAAACTGGCCATCTTTCGACAACATGCCAACCTTCAAACGAAGAAACTGAACGACAAGCTGGACGAGTTGGCGGCCGCAAAGCACGAGAAACAAACGCTCCAGCGGCAGTTGGAAGAGCAGGAAGCCAAGATGGCCGAGGTGTCCGGCCCCAAGTTTATGAAGCGAGAAGAGTTCAAGCAGTACGCCAACACGCTGCGCAACAAAACCAACCAGTACAAGAAGATGAAGGCCGAGCTGGCGGAAATCACCGCCGAAAGCGTCGTGCTGCATCGCACGGAGCAAGTGCTCAAGTCTCGCGACTCGGACTTGGACGGGCTGCTCAAGGAGATCGAAGCCACCAAGGGCGTCATGGGGTACATGGACACGCAAGGCAAGCTGAACGAAATATCCGAGCGCAACGCCCAAGTGAACGCGTTCAAGGGCGAAACGCTCGAAGAGATCTCGCGTATTGTCACGGACATCAACCAAACGTTGAAAGAACGCAAGAACCAACTCGCACCGCAGATCAAGGACTTGCGCGCCGTGCGCCAAAAGTACCAAGAGATGGAGCAAACGTACTTGGAAAAGAAAGCTCAGTACGACAACACGGCTGTGGGGCTCGAAACCGAGCGCATCAAGCTCGAGCAAGAGTGCGCGGCATTCCAAGACGACTGTTTGCGCGAAGAGAGCCAATTCCACCATCTCAACTGCCAAATCGAAATCGAAATCGCCAAGCTCGACAAGGTCACTCAAGAGGAAGAGTTTGAAAAAGGCAACGGCAAACTCCTGCGCGACTTTCGCACGTTCCAAGAACTGTACAAGAACAAAGTCAACCAGCAAGAGTCCCTCACCAAGGAACTGCGCAAGCAGCAAAAGACGCTCAAGACGAACCTCGGCGACTACGTCGTCCAACGAGGCTTGTTCGATCAGCTGTTGAAACTCCTCCAGTGCAAGATCAAACTCACCAAGTCGGAGCAAGACATCACGCTCAAGCAAGACTTTACCAACGCCGACATTGCGCAGTTCGACGTTGGTGGCGCGGTACGTCCGTCCTTTCATCTCCTTGCATCTCTTTGGATCTCGAGTTCATCTCACGTCGTGATGGTGTAGGACGTTATGACGATCGAGTCGTAGATCATGCATGTATTAATACCTGGGTTTCTTCCAAGTTCGAGTATAATTCCAAAATAATGAAAAGATTTCCCGCGTTATTTTGTGTATCCGGAATTCCGGATAATGATTTGTTCCCGCGTTTTTGTGTGTATCCGGAAATCCGGATAATGATTTGTAGCCTGGGTTGCATTTCCCTCCATACCAAAACGAGTTGGAGACATGAGTGAGACCGCCCCTGCCCCGCGCGTGAACAAGGCCATCATGGCGCAATTCGTGGGACACACCGTGTCCTTGGTTGGGAGCATTGAAAGCTGGACAGGATCGCAGGCCGTGCTCAAGACCTCCGACAATGGCTTTGTCACAGTACATCCCCAGCCTGGTGCCGATTATTCGAGGTACGGTGCGCGGCATGCTTCTGTTACGGGGTTAACATTATGCAATCGTGTTCAGCAAATTTGTCGAAGTGATTGGTGCAGTCCAATCGGACGGAACTCTCAAGGAATTCAAGTGCACAAGTTTCGGCGATGATTTTGGTAGTACATCATCATCACATGCATCCATCCACACGATTGCTCAATTGACATGTGACGATAGACTTGACGAACTACGACAAGCTTGTGCAGTTGACGCACGGCAAATTCTCTCCGTTGTTTGTTTAATGGAGTTTTGCATTTTGTATCATGGTATCTCCTATGACTCGACAACGGCGATGTGTTCTTCGGAATCCGAGGGAGGTGGTGGTGGCTCCTTCGAACGAAGCATGATGGCGTGCTGAAGGGGTGGCATTGGCCTAGGCTTGGATATGTCCATGCACGCAATCTAAGCATTCGTTAGTGGACCAACGTGACGAAATACCAGACCTGCACAATGGACACATGCGTTTGAGGAATGAATATGGTTTGGTAAAGGTGGTATTGGCGGTAGTAGCTGTGCGTCACATATTCCACCGTGGTCGCCACATCGACCGCGTCGAAAATGCCTGTGCTCACGGGCGGCCGCTCAACGCTATGTTGCAGTAGGAGCGACTGAAAGTGCTCAAAGCTCTCTGGAAGCGTCCAAGGCGACTGCTTCCCATGGTCATGCGACTGAAGGAATAAGTCGCGTAGGATGACTCGATGCATGATCGCCAGCACCACCGACGTCTTGAGCGGCGTCAATTCGTGTTCTTTGCAGAACGAGTACAGGTACATGTAAAGGTCGAGGAGCAAGTCCAATGGCGCGGACGTCGAGGACGCCAATCCATGGAAAGCAAAGATGTCGTACAAGATTTGGCGGCATGCAATCGAGTCGTGGATCGCCGCAAGCGCATCGATGTCCTTGGCCGTCACTAGGCGCCACGCCAAGTTGTCCGTCATGTGGTCGCGCGAGAAACCGCCGAAATCCAAACTTTTCGAAAAAGCGCCCAAAATATACTTCTATGTTCGAATGAACAAAATAATGGTCTATTTTGAACGTAGCTTTGCAATATTCAGCACTATTTTGAAACTCAGATTTTATGGACAAGGCGGTATTACAGCAGCATCAAGTCGGGCTCTTCCATGTACTTCTTGAACGCTTGCAGGAACTGGCCGGCGATGACGTCATCGACGACACGTCGGTCGGACGAGATGGTCACATTCAGCAGCGTGACCTTGCGTGGCGGCAGAGTCTCGTCGGTGGGCACGACCAACTCGGCGCGGCCACGGCCGACGGCCATGATGCATGCTTGCGGTGGGTTGATCACAGCGGTGAAGTTGTCCACGCCGAACCCGCCCAAGTTGGACACGGTGAAGCTCCCGCCTTGGAATTCCTCGGGTTTGAGCTTGTTGGCCCGGGCGCGGGCCACGAGCTCCTTGAACGTCGAGTTGATCGAGGTCAGACCGAGCGCTTGCACTTTGGGCACGATGGGCGTGATGAGACCGCTGTCGGTGGCGACTGCGACGGAGATGTCCACGGACGCATTCGGGACGATCGAGTGGGTCGCGGCGTCCCATCCGCAGTTGGCTTCCGGTACGTCACGCAGCGCCGACGCGACCGCCTTAAGCAAGAAGTCGTTCAAGGACACTGCGACGCCGTGCTGCTTCTTCAGACGCGCGCGAAGGGTCATGATGGCGTCGATCTCGCAGTCGATGGACGCATACGCGTGGGGCACTGTGACCTTGGACGCCGTCAGGCGTTTCGCGATGATCTTGCGCATGTTGGAAAGCGGCAAGTCCGTGAAATCGCCATCTGACGCAACTGCCGGCGCAACGGGAGCCGACTTGGCCACTGGCGCAGCAGCGGCAGGTGCTTGAGCAGGGGCTGCCTTAACTGCGACCGCGTGGTGGTCGGCAGGCAACAACGACCGCTTGCCAAGGAAATGGATGCGCGGCACACGGTGGGTGTCGGCATGGTCCGCGGCCGGAGCGGCAGTTACTGGAGCTGCTGCTTCAGTGGTAGGAGCGGAAGGCGCGACGATGGCGTCGGTGGTCAACTTGTTGAGGTCGCCAGACGAAACGAGGGCCTGGTAGGTCTCTTCGTCGTCGACTGTGAAAGCCAAGAGCGTGCCCACATCCACAGCGGTGCCTGGCTGGACAAGGATCTTGGCCAGCACTGCATCATCTTGCATTTCGTAGTCGACAACGGCCTTGTCCGTTTCGACTTGACACAGTACGTCACCCGCAGACGCAACCTCACCCTCCTTTTTGAGCCATGCAGCAATCGTACCAGACTCCATCGTGGGCGAGAGTGCCGGCATGACGAGTCTGGTGACTCCTTCAGGGAGACTAGAAAAAGGAGCTCGCTTCACCAAGGCCCATCGGGCGCGGTTGGCCACATGGATGGATGGCTTCACGAGTCGCAACATGACCGTCGTAAGTGAGGGAAAATGAGTGCTCCGTGGTTTGGGGCAACTATGACGTCAGGACATGGGCCAATCACCGGCTGAGAAAGACGACTGGGAATGACACAGTTTAAAGTGCATTTAAATTTGAAGCCATTATCTTCTTGTTTGTATTCCAATCAAATTGTTGGTATTTTATGACAGAATAACTTACTCGACGCCTAGTCGATCGGGGGTCACCAAGGGATGCAATGACATATTGTCACGAGGTATAATACTGTAAGACTGAAGAGTCCTTCAACAGAATGTAGCATCGTTATAGCCAAGGCTCGTTCGAAGGCACTTCATCGCGAAACCGCCTCCGTTAAACTAACGTTAACATCACTTATCTCCCCGTCAGCTAAAGGCGCAAACACCGACACTAATAAGCAACAACAGCTAAAGCATGGCCAGCGCTGCAGAATCTCACATGAGAGGTTCCACGAGCACTGTGCCCCAAAGTACGGGGAAGCTAAGTTAAGTTACCGAGTTTCTTGTGTGTTCGGTACATGTACTATGAGCTGCCATTTCGAAATTGACAACCTACGTAGACATCCCCTGCGCCCATAGTAACTAGGTTGGTTGCACAAGGATTGAATGCTGGACTATCGCCCGCCTGGGCCAACTAAAAGCAAACGCAAGGGTGCTTGGAGGTGCGATCTTTGGCAGTCACAATATCCGGTCTAGTTTATCCGTACATTCAACTTCCCAAATCATTCGAAACGACAGCACCATTCCAAGCCGAAAATAGCTCGCCCCCGAACGATGAGCGACTCGATCTCACAGACCAAGGTGCCGCAGGATGAGTTTGAAGTGCTGCAACAACTGGGCGAAGGTTCATACGGCAAAGTGTACAAGGCCCTGAATCGGCTCACTGCCCGCGTGGTGGCGCTCAAGGTTGTGCCGATTGAAACCGACGACAAAGAGATGATGGAGTTGACCAAGGAAATCCGCATTTTGGAAAAATGCAGTTCGCCGTTCATTGTTCAGTACTACGGCAGCATCCTCTACGAGAACAACCTATGGGTAAACAAGCGATATTGCCATTGCTGTCAACTCTGACTTGCGTTTATGGGCAGATCGAAATGGAGTTTTGCGAAGCAGGTTCGGTCGCCGACATGATGCGGGTGTCTCAGACGTGCCTGACCGAGAAAGAAGTGGCTGGCGTGTGTGCCAACATTGTCAAGGGCCTCGCGTACCTCCACGAGCAAAAGAACATCCATCGAGTACGACTTCCGTATCATGTAGCGACGTGACGTGTTGCCCGCAGGACATCAAGGCAGGCAACGTGCTCTTGTCTTCGTCGGGCTTGGCCAAGCTCGGTGGGTGCCTCGTCCTCGTCCATGTATATGCTCATGTGCTTGTGCAGCGGACTTTGGTGTGTCTGCGCAACTCACCAACACAATCAACAAACGCAAGACGGTCATTGGCACGCCGTTCTGGATGGCACCAGAAGTGATCCAGGAAACCCAATATGATGGCAAGGTCGGCACATCCTCCTCCCCCTCTTTCGATCCAAGGGACTCATATGATGTCGAAGGCGGACATTTGGTCGCTGGGCATCACCGCCATTGAAATGGCCGAAGGCGACCCCCCGCTGAGCAACATGCACCCCATGCGAGTACGTCTACTTAGACATCACACAGTATTATGCAGCTCCATCTCATCATCGAAATCCAGGCCATTTTCATGATTCCAAGCCGACCGCCGCCGACGCTGGGTGACCCGTCGCGGTTTTCGCCGCAATTTGCCGACTTTCTCGCCATGTGTTTGAAAAAGGATGCGACCCAACGACCAAGTGCCGAAGCGCTCCTGGCCGTACGATTCCGCTAAATAGTGTGGTCATTGACATGTATGTAGCATCCGTTTGTCAAGAAAGACGTGGACAAGCTCGAGCATGTGTTGCCAGGGGGGCTGCCTGCGCTGCAAGAATTGGTCGATCGAAACTTGGATGCGCTGAGCCAAGACCGCGAAGGACCTGTGGACATGAACGATGTGCAAATCCATGGCGTGGATGACACTAGTAGTAGTTGTAGCGGCACGATGGTGAATGTGAATCCGATAGACGCCGAGAGGCGTGACGACGCTGGGTATGGGACAATGGTCTTTCGAGGAAACACGGGCAAGGGACTCAAGCCGGGATCGAGGGACACGACCGAGTTGTACGGCACCGTCGTGAATCGAGGTGACGACGACACAGCCCATGCTATGGTTTCTCATGGGATTCTAGGGTCCATAGTCGTGCAATCGGCCGAGGCAGTGAAGGAGTTGTCCAAGAAGAGCAGTGAACCGTCGTTCATGAAGTACTTTCGAATGGGGAGCGACTTGTCGGCAAACGCAGAAGGGAACTTGATCTTGTCCAAAGACAGCACAATCCGACCTAGTTCAGCCACCGGCGACGTATGTTTGGTCATTGTCGGTGTATGATGATACCATTCGGTGGGATTGTAGGTGCAATCCATAACCCAAGACCTGCTGCAGCTGGAGGCCAGGTACAACGCCGATCGCGCCGCCTTGGAGGAGGCGTACCTCATGGAGAAAGCGCGGCTGGAAGGCAAGTTGACCGCGGCAGCTCGCGACTGATCAACACTCTCCACCAGTTCTTAATAAAAATCGTTTTTCATTAACCAGAAAAAGCAAGGTGAAATAGGCAATTTTGTATGAAGCGCAAGGTGAACCACCTTGGGAATTCCATAAATAATTCTGAAATTGTATGATTTCAATTAAATATATCTTCAAGTTTGTTGTAACGTTATTGATTGTTTTTATTTTTCATGTGTCTGTCTCTTTTTGGAATTCGCAAGGCAGGTCACCTTGCGAATTCAAAATTGTCCAATCAGATGCCGTGAAATCACGAAATTGCTCGTAGATTCATCACGCCCTGTTGCGATATATTCTACTCTTGTGATGGCGATTGATGCAAGGAGCCTTGAGATAATTGTAGGCTGTATATGATAGCAAGATCATGTGATGTGGTATTCAGGACTCGGTCGAACAGGTCTCATTTCACCACTTGCCTACTAACCCAATGAAATTGGTCATCCCACATTCCACCATCCAGCCCGTGTCGGTGCCGTACACCTCCATGCCGGTGTGATCACGTGGTTGCGCGGGCGGTGGCGCAAGACGTCTTGGTGGCACCCATCGCAAGTGCTGAAGTGGCGGCTTTAGCACTTTGCGTTTGCGATGGGTGCTACCTAGACCTCTTGCGCCACCGCGTTGGCCAACCAGAGCCACCACGACATTGCGACCCAACCGAGCGCACAACATAATGTTAGCTGTAAGGGGAGAACCACATTGGGCATAGTCGGAGTTCACTCATCAGTGCACAATTCTCTGGAACAGCATCACACAAAACTACAAAATTCAAAGTTCAAAATTGTATGGTGCACGTCATCTAAAAACATCCAACTGGCCAAATCGAAGAGTGGAGGTTTTATTATTTAACGTACAATTAATGTAGTTAAACCCAAAACGTAAATACGTTAAATTCCGATTTCATGCGTTTTATCACTGCAATGGGAGGTTAAAGGTCCCAACTACCTCCGGATATTATATACGGATAAGAGTCACATATAAAAAGCAAGATACATCTCAGCGGCCACCCCTATGGCCAAATATGGCCAAATATCCAAGCGCCTATGTAAAATACCGCTAGGTTAAATATCTATTTCTGGACCAATTCATTACCAAATTTGAATCTGAGACGTAGAATTTCTTCACCACATTGAGATCTGTCGATTCTACGTCTCAATTTGCTTAAATTTTGAGTAATGAATATGAAATAGAAGTCAGAAATTTTTGTGAAAAGTTGGTAGTTTATAGGTGACGTGCACCATAACGTCTGCCAATCGTGTGTAAGAAACTGTGATGGATTCTGATTGGATATTAAAAAGGAGCAAGGTGGCTGACCTTGCATTAACAAGTCAATTATTGTGGTTATCCGGATATGATTATCCGGTTTACCTCGTTTGGATATTTGTCGAGGATATCACTATCATCAAGCACACACAAACAATCATCATGCATCGCGACGAGGAGCAAGAAGCGCTGCTCTCGGAAGCGTCCACGAGTGTCCGTCAAAGTTCCTTCTACATGAAGCGAGCTATGGACGCTGGAACCACTGAAGCGGACATCGCAGTCGTCCTCAAACATGCCGCGGACTTTCTCCGCGAATTGCGCACATCGCTTCTGTCCCCAAAGAACTATTACGAGCTGTACATGCTAGTAGTGGACGAGCTGCGCGAACTGTCGGGGTACGTGGACACGCTGCGTTCGTCCGTGAACCTGCGCACGTTGTATGAACAAGTGCAACAGAGCGGTAACATCGTCCCTCGCCTGTACTTGCTGGTCACGGTGGGCACAGTGTTCATGCGACACGATGCCTCGGTAACAAAGGACATTCTAAACGACTTGGTCGAGATGGTCAAAGGTGTGCAGCATGCCCAGCGAGGTCTGTTCCTCCGCCATTACTTGGTCGTGTCGGTGAAGGAGCACCTGGGCGGCGTGGACATCGCGGACGCCGTGTCGTTCCTGCTGCAAAACTGGGACGAAACAATCCAACTGTGGATTCGCATGCAGCACCAGTCCAACATCAAGGACAAGAAGCAGCGCGAGAAGGAGCGCCAGGAGCTCAAGACCCTCGTGGGCACGAGTCTCGTGCGGCTGAGTCAGCGCGACGACGTTACCACGTCCCTGTACACGACCACGTTGTTGCCCAAGATCCTCGCCATTGTCGTCAAAGCCAGGGACAAAATCGCCCAGGAATACCTGACCGATTGCCTCATCCAGGTACGCCTCTCGCGCCACAGCGATCTACACGTTGCCATCTACCGGTGTGTAGGTGTTCCCGGACGAGTTCCACCTAGATTCGATCCAGTTGTTCTTGGACGCCATGGCCAACTTGCACCCGCAAGTGGACATCAGCGAGCCCGTCGTGGCGCTGCTGACGCGGCTCGCCAAGTACCACCACGCAACCCCCAACCACGGTAGGGACTTACTTGTAAAGTGCAGCCACTCTCTCTATTGTGTGCAAAGTGCCGTTGAATCGTCTGTTGTGTTTTGCTAGTGTTTCCGCCGCAAGCGCAACTGTATGACACACTTATGGGGTGCACCGAGAATGCCGTTGCGCAGCGTGAGACTGAAGTATCGAGCGCGTCGCTGCTGCGTTTGTACGTGGGCGTGCTCGAGTTTGTGCTGGCTTGCTTCCACAACCCCCTGCCGTCCATGTCCCGGACCGCCGTGTCCGCCACGGCGTTTCTCGTGCGCGTCAAGATGTACGTCCATGTCTCTCTCTTTCTCGTTGGGTGAGAGTTGGGGTAGGCGTTCGGACGCGGTCGTGGAGGCAGGTGAACGTCTGGCGCTCGTGCCGCTCGAGGCGCTGGGCGTCGCCGCCTTGGAAGATCCGGCGCTGGAAGCGAGTGTGGTCACAACGTTGCAATGGCTGCCTGTGCCCAACCGCAAACGGGCCGCGTACCGCTTTTGCACGAGTGTGATCAAGCGCCGAGTGTCCATCACCGAGCCTGCGACCGCGGAAAAAGTGTTTACGCTGCTGCTTCCGCTCATCCGCGACGAAGTGAATCCGGCAGACTTGTCTGCTCCGTCGCGGGTACATCTGCTGTGGATGGATAGATGGATATGGGATTTTTGATTGATTGACGATGATCTCGATACGTAGGCAACGGTCGAGCGTGAACAGCACGCGCTGGCGAAATTGACCCACCTGCTGGTGCATCCCACTCCGTCGACGCAATTTGAGGTTGCGGACGTAAATAGCGTTGAGAAAGCCACTTCACGGGGGTATACGTAGATGTACAGCCACGCGAGGCGGCTGCTGGGCCAAGGCGGCCTCGAGCGCATCCGATTCACATTGGTGCCGCTGGTGCTGTTGTCGTTGCAGCTGGCCCGCCGCGTGTTTCAAGCCGAGGCACGTACCGATTCCGAATCATCGTCGATAATATTTGTACGTTTGACGATAGAGTGACGGAAGTGGGGCGTCCGGCGTGAGTACCCGAGCGATCTTGCAGTTTGTGCACGAGATGGCGACGGCGCTGGCGTCCAAAGTGGAGGGGACCGTCGAGTCGACCTTGTCGGTCAACTTGTTCGTGCAGTGTGCGCTGGCCGCGGACCAGTGCCGCCTCGACGCGATCGCGTACGAGTTTTTCACGCAGGCGTTCGTCGTGTACGAAGATCAGCTGAGCCAGTCGAGCCAGCAGGTGGCGGCGCTGGAACTGCTCCTGGGCGCGCTGAGCCAGGTCCGAGACATCCGGCAGGCCAACTACGACACGCTCGCAACCAAGCTCACGCAGTACGTGGCCAAACTGGTCAAGAAAAAGGAGCAAAGCGGCATGGTGGCTACGTGCGCGCACCTGTTTTGGAGAAAGGCCGAGGTCTGACTGATATGAGAGAGATATATATGTCCCTCATACGAAGGAGATAGGGAAGTGCCAGTGGAAATGGCGTGCGGGTGCTCGAGTGCTTGCAGCGAGCGTTGAAAATCGCCGACGCCAGCGGCATCGGAGCGGCGGCGCAAGTCGGATTGTTTGTCGATATCTTGGACGAGGTAGCCTCCTCCCACGATGAAAAAGAGATGGTGAATAACTAACACACACATGTGTGTGCGTAGTATCTGTATTACTTTATCGGCCGCACCCCCGAGGTCAGTGGTGGCTGGATAGTGTGTGACATGGTGTGTGACATGGGGGGGTGATGGTAGGTGACCAAGCAGTACGTGGTGGGGCTGATTGCGTTGGTGAAAGAGCATTTGGAGACGATGGAGCCAGGCCAGGCAAGGGCCGACGTCGAGACGCACTACCGCAACACGCTCAAGTACATCGAAGGCGTCGAGTTCTAACCACCCGTGAAACTACGTCGTGGTGGTTGCGATGGCCACCCCACCGACCACGATCGAGTAGACTGCCAACCCTCGTAATGTCAAAAACTTGAGCACGAAGTCTCGCGTGCGTTGCCGTTCGTTTCGCTGCATAAACTAGACGAAAATAAATGGTCAAGAAGAGCTCGACATGTGCACACATTTGATTCACCTGGTCGACGGACTGCGCGGGCACGACGAGCTGGTGGTGGTGCCGCGCCACGAAGGACAAGCCATCCGCTACCAATGCGGCTTCGACCACGGCCTGGTTGGCCGCCGAGACGAACAGAATCACGTCTTCTGGACGGGATAGGGCCTTAAGGTGGAGGTTGAGCATCTCGGCACACATGGAGTCTGGCGCGGCGCGGAGGTCGAGACCCGCGGCGAGTTCCATTTCGTGGGACCGCTGGGCCTGGCGACTGGCCCGACGCTGGGCTTCTTGGAGGCATTGGCGGTACTCTTTCCGGCCGAGCATCGTCTGCAGCACGGCAGGGGGCACGACGTTGCTCAGGGCGCGGAATTCCAGGAGACCCACCTGGTACCCCCGCGTCCACAGCTCGTCGTAGGCGGTGTGGAAGCGGTCGAACGCCTTGAGTTTGTACAACTCAACCAGAATGTCAGTCTGGACGCTGGAGGGGATCTGCTTGGCGACGGATGACTGGCCCAGTGTGTGCATGTGCAGCAGCGCGTCGTACGCTTGAACGACCAAGTCCACTTTGAGCATGGCGCGCAGCAGCGGCGCTTGGAACTGGCTGTCCACGAACGACTGGAGGGGGAAGGACGCGGCCAGCTGGACCACGTGGGGGGCCGACGACGGAAGGGTGAGCACGCGCAGCAGCGCCAGGAGTCCGCCGTGGCCGACGGGACCTGGAAACGCCCGGATGATCTCGGGGAGTGCGGTTTGGCGGTGGAGAGCGCCAAGGGTGTCGACGACGGCTGTGAAGAGCGCCGTCGACGGGGGAAGGATCGTCTTGTGCGCATTATTGCTGGTCGATTTGATCGATTTGGTGGTGGCTCGTTGGGCAAAATACCCTTTCGCACGCTTGGCGTCGCGGACCTGCGACTTGTAGAGCAGGAGGAGCGTGGCGGAGTCGTGGACTTGTACGGAGGCCGCGGCGACGGCGGCGATGGCCGTGGGCTGGTTGATCCAGTTCAACGGCAGCCCCTTGGCCCGAAACACGGACTGGACAAACTGCAAAAAGTGCTGGGCCGCGACCGGATGATCATCGTCATGTGCCATGGACGTGATGGCCATCGATGAGACTTTGATGACTTGGTGGCGGTTGGCGTGGGGAGTCCGTTTCCACATGGCCGGCGTGATCTGCGCCAGCAGGTCGAACGCTTGCCGATGGTGGCCGAGGTCGAAGGCAGTGTACAGCTTGGCAAAGTGGACCGTGTCGCCCAATATGGCGGGCGTGGGGAGCGAGGAAGAAGGAGTTGACGGAGGGGCGCTGGAAGCGGATGGAGGGGACGAAGATGGGATCAACTGCAGAGCCTCGAGTTGCTGGTGCATGGAGTCACGGATGCGTGTGTCGTCGACGAGGTGTAGGATGTCATGGAGGTGCTTCGATGCTAGATGGTCGAGGACGGTGTCGTTAGGCGCACTTCGCGCAATCTGCATGGCGCGGCGCGCGGCATCCAATGGCTGGAGACTTCCATCGTCGATGGATCCTTTGAGATGGTCGAGCTTTTTGATTAACCGGAGTTGCGCAGTCGTGGAGGCTTCGACAGTTTGAGGTAGATGCACCGTATCTGAAACTTTGAACTGATCCTCCATGCGCATGTCTTCTTGGATCAGACGATTCAATCGCCCTTGGATGGTTGTGGTTGAGGCAGAAGCCCTGTCGGACCCATTGAGCGTCAAGGCTAAGAGTTCGTTGGATATTTTGGCCAATCGGGGCTCCTGCAGTCGGACTGGTTGCGGCGTGCTTTCCAGCATCTGAATTGCGCGGTGAGTTGCGTCCTTCGGGCTCAATGCACCCGTGTCGACGAGAGCTTTGAGCTTTTGGAGAGCTCCCAACCGCCGGTGCATGTTGACTTGGTGCAAGAAAATGCTGCCAGACAAAA
Organism: Aphanomyces astaci; assembly: GCF_000520075.1. Lineage (NCBI taxonomy): Eukaryota > Oomycota > Saprolegniomycetes > Saprolegniales > Verrucalvaceae > Aphanomyces > Aphanomyces astaci. The sequence goes on along the minus strand of NW_009798265.1, from coordinate 930,570 downwards.
TGCTCGTGTATGATTTGTTGAAAAATCCATTGGGAATCTAGCCAATAGGATCTCTCCATTTCGGTGTGCCCATTCAAGATTGCGTTCCTGACATGGACCAATAGGATCTCTCCATTTCGGTGTGCCCATTCAAGATTGCGTTCCTGACATGGACGTCGCGATGTGTGTCCTAACAACAGACACAGGCCACGTGCTTCTCAACTACGCCGCGCAGGACACGTCCATTAGCGCCTCGCATTTGGGCTCCCTCGTGGCCACATTACAGCAATTCTCACACGGGTACGTCCCTGGCTCCAACAGCCCATGCCAATTTTGGCCCGTAGCCAGAGCATGTCGCTTCTGCAACTCGATACGTACCATATCGTGGTGGTAAGTTCTCCTTTGATCCCCGTGTTGTGCTGTTTGGTGAGCACGACGTCCGAGAACCTTGCCGCCGTGAAGTTGGTACGACCAATCGACATTCGCGACGTAACCTCACTTCCTTCAGGTGGGCAGCTACATCCTTCACGAATGCCTCCAGCAGCACCGCGCCACCATCGTATCCATCGTACAACAAGCAAAGAGCGATGCAGAATCGATGGCTCATGAATACACGCTCACGTCAGCGTTGCGTGGCCAATCCTCCACAGACACCCACGACGACCTCGGGGGGTTCCAAGCGTCGTGCATCGCGCCTTGCGTGATGAATTCCCTCAACCACAAGCTGGGACGATCCTTAACAGATGCCAAGCTGTCTCCAGCGATTGCAGCCGTCTGGGTTGGCCACGTCGACTCGATCGACATGGCATTTCAGTGGCACCAAGTACCTCCAAACACGTTGGCTCCTTGGATCCTTCTCCCTTGTCTAACATTCCACCGGTTTCTGCATGCCTTGGCCGATCCCACCCAACGATCTCTCACGCTGCAGCTTCCCCATGAGCCCCTCTCCGCACGTGCGCTTTGAAGCATGCCGATTGCTGCTAACATCCTTCAGTCGTAGAGTGTCACTGGTTCATTGCCCTGCATCTACTCCATGTAAGTTGGCACTTGGCAATTTCATTCCACTTTGGTTGTCATGGATAGTTGGACGGCTTTGGAGTGGCTGTTCTGTACTCCCAAGATGGTGCGGTGCTGCCGTTGCCCCCAAAACGCTGCCATCCATCGAATCCCCTTGTTGAAGCCACGGGGATGCTCGATATCGACGGCAAGCCATGGGCGTTCCGCAAAGGCCCCGCAGATGCCCCTCCTCACGACGCTGTCCAAGCGCTTTTGGCTGTATTAACCGCCCCGAAATCAAGCCTGCCAAAGCCCCTGGCGGTGCAAATTACATAACCACTGGTGATGTGGCAATACTATGTCATAATGCAAATCGACTCCGCTGTTGAATTTCACAGTTCTGCCTTGTCGTATGTGCAGTAACGATTGACTGCTGCGCACTTAACAGTAAGACTAATGTCACACTGTACGATACGGTTGAAGTACTCAACGGCTTGCCGACTCTGATGAGCTGGAACGTGTGCGACCTCGTCCATGTGTCAAGTGAAATACACATTCAAACTGCACTGCCGATGGACATTGCGAACATGTGCAAATCCTGTACAAACACGACAACTACATGTGACCATAACTCCTTCTGCGACACACATTTCAGGTAGGTATCATTTCAAGTACAAGTGTGCATGTTGGAAGTATCTATCTGACGTGGTTGCCTGCTATTGAACTTGCATCTTGCTGCACGGAATCACACAATTCTCACCCATGTGAATGCTGTCTTCATGCTGCCTGAGGACCTGAGCATCTTTGCCTGCCCATACACACTTCCAATGGCTACTGCTACTACTTGGGTCCAAGACGTAGGTCGTTGTTGTATAATGTCAATGAACCACAAGTAGCGTTGATGCGCAATTCACTTGGTGGGTTTCGTGTGTCTTTTCGCAGCTGCCATGAGGCGAAGGGACCGTTGGTTGATGGCGTCGACTTCTGCCTGAATGTCCATGGCATCGGCGTCCATCGCAGCCTGCAGTTGAACCTGCTTGTCGCGAAGATAAGTGTCGTCAAATATCTGAGTTTGTGACGGTGCAGGTGGATGGCCATCGCTCAGCAGCACATTGTCGGCCTCCACAACAAGTGGTATCCGTCGAAGCGGCTACGCATTCTTGAGAACTCGAAGTCATCAAGCAACGTACATGCAGACGCTTGCATTGCGGTGGCGGTCGCAAGCACAGTCCCGATTCTATGCCAGTTTAGCTTCGTGTATCGGCTGGATTGTTACCTGGATCAAACATCGCCCCGTGCACTTTGCATTGGATGAACCCATGCGAAAAGAAGTCGGCGTCGTTCAAGTCCAATTCGAGCGCAACATGGCTGCACCGATTGGCGTAGGCATGTGGTGTGTCCCCTGAGAGGAACACAAACCCATCGACATTGCCCTGGTGGTGGAATGAATGTGCATGCTTTAGTGCATCGACAGGTGGGTTACCTTCCAACGAAACTTGAGAGCTTTGGACGGTGGAAGTGCCCGTAGCGATCGAAGCGACGCGATCACTCGTGGTGGCTGCTGTGGCTGGTGGCTCAGCCGCCGCACCGCCAAGGCCATCTTCATACGAGTACTCAAAGAATTGATAGTGAATATCCAATCCAAAACGGGTATGGCTTACATTTTGTCCAATCCAAAAGTCGAAAGAATATGGGTATAAAATGTAGCTGCCTGTTCAAGATTCAACATTGTAGCCAAGTCTATGGCCAATCAAATGTCTAGAAGGTCAGATAAGACCAACTGATTGGCTCGTGGGAGTTGAAGCACTCTCACTTGTCAAATCATTCATTGTTCAATTTCATCTGCATTCCATCATGACCGTCGTTAGCCTCGTAGCCGCCGTCATCTTTACGATCATCATGGTCCTCGCCATAGTCTTCTACATCAGCCTCGTGTTTGGCGCCCCGTACGGTGAATACTGCATGGGAGGAAGGTTCAGCGGCCGGCTGTCCACGCAATCTCGACTAATTTGCTTACTGCTTCAAGTTCCCTTGTTGGTATTGATGGCCCTTGTGGTGCTGGCTCGAGCGGACGTGGCCTTCCCGACCTTCTATTCGTCATGGCTGATTTGGGTTGTTGTCACGATCATGGGGTTCTCGCTGTTGATGAACGTTATCATGGCCAGCAGCTGGGACCAGTACATTTGGGCCCCTCAAGTTATCGCGTGCTTCGTCTGCAGTCTTTGCGTTGCCTTGGATGCGTAATCCCCACCTCACCACTGAGTTACTACCTTCAGTTATCGTATTAATCAAAAAGAGTAAATTCATGACTTGGAGACTCAGTGCAAATTGGTCAGTAAAAACCAGAAACTGACTACTGTACTTCAGAAATGTTGGTCGATGGAGAGTTCGAACTTCAACTCGCTCGTCATGACGACAACAGTCAGTCTCGTCGCCGCCATTACGTGTATGAACGCCATGGCCGTCGCCAGTGTCTTCTTCTACGCCATGTTGGGTTGCGAAGCCCCATGGGGCGACTACTGTATATGGTGGCACGTTTCCCTGCATGCATAACAGTCGTTTACTTGGTCATTGTGTCAATCGTGACATTCATCAAACAAACACATCAAATCCAAACAATCAACAGCGAGGTCAAGCTTGGGAACGCTACATCCGCTTGAGCCCCCCCCGCAGCCCCAGCAAACGATCCGTTGGGCCCCACAAGTAAGTCACCCCTTGCTTTGTCAGCAGCCTCGTCATTGCACTAGGCGCATGGACAACAACAGATTCCTTGATTCGTAGAATAGTATTAGTATACCGCGCATAGTACTGTACACGTTTTCATCCATGTCATACTAACCTAATTCCTTTCGTCATTTCGGCAGAGAGCATATCAACATTCGATTGTTTTGGGGACCGATCGTGTTTGATCCATTGGTGCATATTGCCATCAGACGAAACCCCTCAACCTTGAAACTTGTTTCCATATTACAACACGGATTACTGTCTCCTACTCTAGCAACTTGTCGTGGTCGGCCTTGGTGAACGGACCCCCCCCGACCCCCGCGTCGACACACACTTCATTTCCGTGGAGCGCCGTAAGCACTTGGACCGGCGCCTCCGCTGGGGGGACGTGGGGCAGTTGCGACGCCTCAAAGCGCCCCTCGTACGCCCACAGCCCCATCGCCGGGTTGGACACGTAATAAAACGACCGCTTTCCCCCCTCGGTGGTGTTCCATCCGTCCTGCCGCCCGTCGATTTGGTACAGCGCGAGCATGTCGTCCAGCTTGGCGTACTCAAAGCCAACGCCTTCGACCTCTTCCTTGGTCAGTCCATTCGGAGCACACGCATACACGACACGAAAGCGGTTCTCTGGGGATCCGTGGATCAAGTGCGCGGCGGCGCTCAGGTTCTTCATCAAGTCTCGGTTGGCAGCAATGTGGGCAAGTACTTCCTACACTCAGCGTTGCATGTTGAACGATGATCCGGACGAGAGGCGGGGACGAACGAACGTACGGGGGTGGTGCGGTATCCGTACTTTCGAATGAGAAGGTCGATCTGCTTGTCCTCTCCGAAATGCGTCACGCCTGGCGCGAGCACCACCAGCGTCCCGCCGTCGGCTATAGCCATGCGCGTCCTGTAGATGCTCTTGTTCCCGAGCCACGTGGTTTTGAACTCGTCGGCGTCCAGGTGCACTACCACCTGTACATATATATAAATATATATATATATATATATCCGTTGTAGTTATAGACTGGGTAGTACGTACCTCGTGCAACGGAGCGGGCAACAGGATGAAGTTGACCTGTAGCGACAAGGCCGCTGCTTTCGTGAAGCACTCGTCGTCGGTGCCGATATACACGCCGCGCGTGACCACCGATCCGTCGTCGCTAGATGTCCATGGCGTAAGCAAGATATATATATCATATTATAATATCATGGGGGAGAGGGCATACCGTCGACCAATCACCGTTTGGACGTACACAATCGGCAAGTGCGTGAGAAAGTGGTCCGACGCGTAGTTGAGAATGCGCCGAAGGGGGTTGTTGGCGCGGCCTAGTCAAATGTCCGTGCAGCCAAGGATCGGGGGAATGGAAGGAAGGAAAGGGTACCCATCATGCGCTCCATGCCGTAGACGGCGCCGATGAAGTGGGAGAAATTGATGGCGTCGCTGCCCCCGGTGCCGACGAACAGGTTCTTGTTGTAGTTGGCCATGCCCATGACCTCGTGGGGCACCACTTGGCCGATCGACAGGATGAGGTCGTGGCCCCCTTCCCAGATCTAATGGGACATGAAATGAGGAATTGAAAAGAGGACGAGTACCAGCTTGTTGAGCTGCGCTGGCCACGGCTCGTCCACCTGCCCGTCGCTCGCTTCACGCACCAATTCACGCGGCACTTCACCGATTTTCACCACGTCGTTCCTGTGTAGGTAAGAATATGCAGGGAGAAATAACATGCAGACCCACCGCCAGTCATGGACGCGGAATAGATCGTGAGGTACGGCGCCAAACATCTACACAAGAAAACGGTCACAATTGATGGCACCCATACACCCGTCACCTTGGAAATCTCGATAGGAGTCATCGGTGCATGCGTTCCCAACGCCGGCATGATATCCTTGACATGTTCCCCAAAGTACTCGTAGGCATGTTGGGTCACAATGCCAGACTTTCTACGCATGTATGAGAACGTCGTCGACATGACCTTCGTCCTCGACGTACGAATGGAAGCGGGTAAAGTCTGGTGGCACGAACATCACCTTTCGCTTGTCCTTGCCATGAAACTTATCCAGCGCAGTCACTAGCGCCTGCTTGAGGTCGTCGTCCGAGATCTCCGTGGTCGGGGACCCGTCGCTGTAGAGTAGGACCATCGCACCAATTGCAAAACTGGCCAAAGATCGCAAAAACCACGAAGTTGTTGTATTCCGGATAACGAGCAACCTCAACATCAAATATCCGGACGATCGAAGTGAATGCACTCCTCCGGTGCCGTCCAATTGCCACAATGCTGCGACATCACCTCCGCCGCGCCTTCGGACTTCAGAAGCCTCGGTGTGCCCACCTGTCGACGTCGGTATCTCCCAAGGAGTACGATCTCATTGTCATCGGAAGCGGGCCTTCTGGACTGCAATGTGCGCTCGAGTCGGCCAAAATGGGCAAGTCCGTGGCGATCATCGACAAGTCCGAAGAGATCGGTGGTGTCTGCGTGCACACGGGGACAATTCCGTCCAAAACGTTTCGCGAAGCAGTGCTTCACTTGTCTGGATTCAACCACCACGGGTACTGCAACGACGACACATGACGATATCAACTTTACGTCGTCTTCATGCAGATTCTACGGCAAGTCCTACTCCCGCGAGCGCATTACGTTGAGCGACATTCTGCACCGCGTGAATGTGGTCGTGTCGTCTGAAATGGACGTCATCCGAGCCCAGCTCAAAGCAGCGCACGTCCAGATCATTCCCGGCAAGGCGCGCTTTGAAAATGCCAACGAAGTGTCGGTCGAAAACGGCACCGTCCACCGTGAAGCGTACGCGTCTGCTGCGCGTTGTTGTTCACATTTCCATCCTTAGCATGATCTACCGCGGCAAGAAGTTCCTTATCGCATGTGGCACGTACCCGGCGCACTCTCCCGTGGTGCCCGTGGACGGCGAGGTCATCTTGGACAGCGACGGCATCCTGGAAGCGTCCAAAGGCGAGCTTCCCAAGTCGTGGATCGTGGTCGGCGCGGGCGTCATCGGTACCTCGTCGCAGTGAACGGACGTTTTAAACTAGCGAAACGATAGGAATGGAGTACGCGTCCATGCTCAATGTGCTGCCGGGGGTGGCCGTGACGGTGGTCGATGGGCGACCAGACGTACGACCAATCGATTCAAGGATGTCTAACACTCTGCTGAAACGTGTCGCTAGATCTTGACGTTTTGCGACGACGAGATTGTGAGCGCGTTGAAGATGGAGATGAGGCACAAAGGGGCGCGGTTCCTCCTCGGTGAAACCATTCAATCTGTCACTGTATCTCAGCCCTGCGTTTTATCTCCATATTCAGCACTGTTTTCACTTGGTAGCGGGTGGCCAAAGGCGTGCGAGTGGACTTTGCCAGTGGCAAGTCGAGCTTTGCTGAAGCGTTGCTTTACTGCGTCGGCCGTCAGGTACTCTTATGGCCCTTTGACCCCAATTGGGCGGATTCTTTGCCAAATCCGTCGATCGATTGGTTGTACTGACGTTTGTATGTTCCCACACAATGTTGAAGTATGGGTGGTTTTGATTGGCTACTTGATTCGTGTTGTGGGTTTTGATTGGTCGAGCATCGATTATCTGTCGATTGCGCACCCCCCTCCAATTTCGACTCGACTTGACAATAATCGTTTCACGATCCCTCGACTTTGAGATATGTAGTATCAAATATTGACAAAATAGCAAATATTATATTAATATTTTTCACAAGTATGATACTCATTCTCGTTGGTAGGCCAACACGGACGCACTCAACTTGGAAGGCGTGGGCTTGGCCAAAAACAAACGGGGTCTCCTGACCGTGAACAAGCAGTACCAGACCAGCCAGCCCCACATGTACACAAATATATATACAAATATATATATATATATATATATAGTCCATCTCGTGGCTAAAGTGGCGACTGCAGTTATGCGGCGGGAGATTGCATTGGCGCACCGTCGCTCGCGTCGACGAGTTTAGAGCAAGGGCGGCTGGCTGCGTGTGATATGTGGCATCACGAAGACCAGGTAGGGACATACGATGAAGCAATCGGTAGAGTGTTTTTTGTGTTGTAGCCGACGAGCCAGTTGGACTCTGGCAATTACCCGTACGGCATTTACACGATTCCAGAGATCTCCATGGTGGGCAAGACCGAGCAGCAGTTGACCAAGGAAGGCCGGAATTACGCTGTACGACGTCGTTCGATTGTTCATAGGTTGTGACGACGACTATGTACATAGGTTGGCATGGCCAAGTACTCGGAGTTGGCCAAAGGCATGATGGCGGGTGGCCAGAAGGGCGCGCTCAAGATCCTCTTTGACCCGGATACCCAAAGCGTAAGCTACCGAACCTCTCGACGACGTTCTCACTTCGCGTGCAGGTGCTCGGCGTGCATGCGATCGGGCAAGGCGCGACGGAAATCATTCATATTGGCCAAGGTACACAACCCATGTATATGTGTATATAAAGTGAGTATTTCTTTGTAGTCGCGATGGCCATGAACTGCAAGATCACGTACTTTCGAGACGCTGTGTTCAACTACCCGACGCTGGCCGAGGTACGACCGTCCGGTACCTGAGATGATGGATGATGTCACTGGCGACTGTAGGCGTACCGTGTGGCGGCGTTGAATGGGCTCGGTCGGCTGACCAAGGAATTGTAAACAACGGCACCCATACTGTAGTCGTCAGTTGAGATAGAAAAGTGCTTTGCGAGTTAGTTGGCAGAACATACATCAATGACATATGCTCATGGAACCAACCTTACGGACATAGGGGGAAGGTGTAGCTAGCCTGCACTTATCACCCCCCTGGGTACACCTCTGTGGATGAGAACATACTAGGAGCATCGGCAAACGGAAATGTACATCTAGCAAAAGAACACTAGTTTGGAAACGTAAAGCGTTTGGAGAGATACTTGTGTGTTGGTCGGTGCAACCACGTCGTCACAATCCACCTTCGCGACGGCGGTTGATGTGCATCTGTACTGGCTACTCAATGCCATGAGAGCATAAGTCGTATTAGTACTCGTGTGTCCTGTAGCCAGGGAGGGGGTTGAGTCATCGTCGTCCAGTAGAGCGACGCTACCCCACCACCACCAGCGTTGGGTCGTTCACTCAAGACGATGCAAGACAGGCTGGTCATTCATCCATGTCCGTGTCGAGTGTGGTCCTGAACACTTTCATTCGACGTACTGCCTGCGTGACTGGCCATTTCGAGCTCTGTCGCATGGGTAGTACTTAGTACATAGTAGTAGTACCTAGTACTGTTTTCAGAGTAGCCACCGTTCGAAAAGTGGCGATCCAGCTCACTTAACCCACAACCACTGGGATGCATCATGACACCAGTTTCCATTTTCCATTCCGTATGCCACGAAGTAGTACCGACAAGAAGGTCCGGACAAAGGTCGCGCCGCACTCGGCCTTTGTATGCCAATACACGTCCAAGCGATGCGACCGCGCTCGATCCGCCAAGAAGAACGGACAGCTCCATCGTCTCTGCGAGTACCACCGCGGCAAAGCGAACCGGTTCCAAAAAGCGTACAAGCTGCGCGTGACCAAAGCGAGTCCACCCGACTCGCCCGTCGTGCCGTTGACTCCTCCCCTGGCGGCAGACGACGACAACAACGACGGGTTGGATCCGATCCCGTTCTTCTCTACCGACTGCGACCTCTCATGGAATGCCGAAGACTATCAAATGCTGTGCGACGCCATCATCACTGCCGCGTAGAAGCCTACTGTACTACACCTACAGTACCTACTCTCTATTTAACAACTTCGTTTGCTTTCTCTACTGTCAATCATTACCCCCGTACTATATAACGTTATGGACAAGCCACTACAGTATGGTGGCTGGTACGTATCCATCATATCGATTGCTTGTCAACTAGTACCGCCGACCAGCACTTTACTTCTTTCCCAGGCGGAACCCAATCGTGACGCCGACCAACGCCGCCGTCACCACCGCAATGTACTTGGCCGAGTCGGCTACCACACCGCTGCTGCTCTTCTTGGACACAAGGGGCTCGACAGCCGCCGTCGGAGCAACCGCAGCAGCCACTTGGCCTCGCGATTTGTTGAGCAGCTAAACACACTGGCTGGCTAAGTTGATCGAAGTAGCGCTATTTGTGTCGCACCTGGTACGAGTAATAGTGCGCGCCACGCTCGCCCAAGTCTTCCGTGAGCACCAAGTAGATGGGCACAGACTTGAGCGCGGGGGTGACGCGACCCTTGTCGAAAAGCGCGTCCAGGAACCAGCTCTTCTTGGTGAAGAAGTCGAGATTCTTGGGCGCCATGCCGCCCGTGATGTACAAGCCCCCTCGAGGCAAGTACTTGAGCGCCGCGTTGCCCGCTTCTCGGCCGTACCCCCTGATGCGTACTTATTATACATGAAGGGGATGAGGAGGTCATCTGTACTTGACAAAGATCTCCATGGCTTGGCTGCACAGCTCATCCGACCCAGCGTTCTTGCCGACGACGCCGCCGCGCAACGAGTCGGTGCTTTCGAACTCGGCGTGGACCGTGCTGTTGACTTTCTCGGGGAACTTCTCCGCCAAGTGCTCGTAGATGCTGGCGAGGCCGTTTCCGCTGATGATGCGCTCCGTGGACAGCCGCTTGTTGGGGCCAAACTAAATGGTCGACCAAGGTGGTGGTTATAGGGAGGGAGGAAGATGTCCATGGATGATGTAATAGCCCTGCCTTGTTGCGAAGCTTGTCGTAGATCTCGACTTCGATGTCCGTCGTTGGGGAGTAGTCGCAGTGGCCGCCTTCCGTGGGAAAGCACTCGTAAGACTCGCCAGACGGGGTCAAGAAACATTCTCCGAGTCCCGTGCCAGCACCGATGGTCGCGATCGGTGCGTCCACTTCACGCGGCACGTCGTTCAAGGCCAGGTATTCATGCTCCCGAAGGGTTAAGAGACCATAGCCCATGGCCACAAAGTCGTTGACCAACTTGACGTTGGCGATGCCGAGTTCTCGCTGCAAGTTGTCGCCGTTGATGGACCAGCCGAACGCAATGTTCGTGAACCTAGATTTCATGCCATCACTTGCGGCGCTCCATGTAGCAAGAGTGGCACAAGGGTGACATACACGACGGAGTTGTTCAACACTGGGCCCGCGCAGGCCAAGACGCAGCAAATAGGAGGATCGTCGACGTCGGCTTCTTTCAGGAACAAATGTACCACTTCCACAAAGCTGCCGTGGTTCTCATTGAGGTACTTTTGGTTGAACACAAGTTCCCCCGGAGCGATTTTGCCTAAGCAACGAACATGCAGTGAAAAAAGCAGTCGACGTGTAGCGCACCTTTCAAGTGGACGCTGTTGTGGGGCACACGCCACAGCGTGAGTCGGGTGTTGGTCCCGCCGCAGTCCCCAGACACAATCAGGTCATATCTAGATCCATATGAGGAGGCCAGACAGGAGGAGGCATGTCGTACCCGTCGTCAGCTGGCGCCATCTTGACTGTCCTATCGCTTTCCAAATTACTTCTGCCTTAAGGTTCTGGCCCCACACACCATTTTTCCACCCTGATCGCTGATTGGCTTAATTGTGGATACCGATTCAGCGAATCGGACGGCAGTTTGGAAGTATCCGGATAATCCCACGGATGAAACGCATGCGTTGATCGGGATATGGCGAAAGGTCAGTCAGTACAAGTAGTACTTACTAGAAGTATCATTGTAAGGGCTATGAAGAACGCAAGGCCTTATGTAGCCTAGATTCCTTGCTCTGAAGAATTACTCCAGTAATTCATCAGAGTACGCCATCTCAGCACTCTCTGGCACGCAGCTTCCCCTGTGATTGGCTACTGGCTTGGTGGGATAATATGCTTCTTTTGAAGACGAGTTTAAAAAAGATCCAATAATAATAATCGAATCGTTCGTTGCTTTCCATACAAATACCAAGAGAGAATAAAATATTCCATTCCCACCACGCACCAATGAAACGCCAGAAATTGGCGCGCCAAGAAAAGCGAGGGAAAAAGTGAGTTCCGTGGCCGACGGGGAACGTTCATTTCGGAATTTCATCGGTACAAAGTATGTACGTTGTGAAACGGGACGGCCGCCAAGAAGAGGTCAAGTTCGACAAGATCACCGGCCGCATCAGCAAGCTGTGCTATGGTCTTGACGCCAAGTACGTGAACCCGATCCTCATCGCACAGAAGGTCGTCGCCGGCGTGTACGCGGGAGTGACGACGTCCGAGTTGGACGAGTTGGCGGCAGAAACCGCCGCGTACCAATCGACCCAGCACCCCGACTTTTCCAAGCTTGCGGCTCGTATCTCCATCTCCAACTTGCACAAGAACACGAACAAGCTGTTCTCGGACAACATTGAGTTGTTCTACGGCAACAAACATGCCAAGACGGGTGCCGCCGCGCCGTTGATTGCTGACGACGTGTATAAGATCATCATGGACAACAAGGAAGTGTTGAACAGTGCGATCATCACTGACCGCGACTTCGAATACGACTACTTTGGCTTCAAAACGTTGGAAAAGTCGTACTTGCTTCGCGTGGGCGACAAGGTGTGCGAGCGCCCCCAACACTTGATCATGCGCGTGGCTGTGGGCATCCATAAAGAAGACATTGAGTCGGTGCTGACCACGTACGAGTACATGTCGCAATTGTACTTCACCCACGCGACCCCGACCTTGTTCAACGCCGGCACGCCTCGTCCTCAACTGTCGTCGTGCTTCCTCTTGTCCATGAAGGACGATTCCATCGAAGGTATCTACGACACATTGAAGAACTGTGCGTGCATTTCCAAGTGGGCTGGCGGCATTGGCGTGAACATCCACAACATCCGCGCCACCAACAGCTACATTCGCGGGACCAACGGGTCCTCCAACGGGATCATTCCCATGCTTCGGGTGTTCAACGACACTGCTCGCTACGTGGACCAAGGCGGGGGAAAGCGCAAGGGGTCGTTCGCCATGTACTTGGAGCCTTGGCATGCCGACATCTTTGGTACGACGATTGACAGACTACTCATCGTCACCCCACTTATATCTCATATAACTCTGGGTAGAATTCTTGGATCTCAAGAAGAACCACGGCAATGAACTGCATCGTGCCCGCGACTTGTTCTACGCCATGTGGATTCCGGATCTGTTCATGAAGCGCGTCGAGTCGAACGGCGACTGGAGCTTGTTCTGTCCCAATGAAGCGCCGGGGCTGCACGAATGCTGGGGCGCCGAGTTCGAGGCGCTGTTCCACAAGTACGAGTCGGAAGGCCGTGCGCGCAAGACGATCAAGGCGCAGCAGTTGTGGTTCGCCATCTTGGAGTCGCAAGTCGAAACCGGCACGCCGTACATGCTGTACAAGGATGCGTGCAACGGCAAGTCCAACCAGCAGAACCTGGGCACGATCAAGTCGTCCAACTTGTGCTGCGAGATCATCGAGTACACGAGCAAGGACGAAGTGGCCGTGTGCAACTTGGCGTCCATCGCGCTGTCCAAGTTTGTCGAGAACGCTGTGTTTGACTTTGCACACCTGCACAAGATCGCCAAGGTGGTCACGACCAACCTCAACAAGGTGATCGACGTCAACTATTACCCCATCCAAGAAGCGCGCAACAGCAACATGCGCCACCGCCCGATCGGGATTGGCGTCCAAGGCCTTGCCGACGCGTTCATCCTCATGGGGTACTCGTTCGAGTCGGTGGAAGCCAAGGTGCTGAACCAGCAGATCTTTGAAACCATCTACCACGCCGCCATGGAAACGTCCATGGAACTCGCCAAGAGCCAAGGGCCGTACGAGACCTACGAGGGCTCCCCCGTGAGTCAGGGCAAGTTCCAGTACGACTTGTGGGGCGTCACGCCGTCGGATCTGTGGGACTGGGCGTCGCTCAAGGCGCAAGTGGCCCAGCACGGCATCCGCAACTCGCTGCTCTTGGCCCCCATGCCCACGGCGTCCACCGCGCAGATCCTCGGCAACAACGAATCAATCGAGCCGTTTACGTCCAACATGTACAGCCGCCGCGTCCTCGCGGGCGAATTCACCATCGTTAACAAGTACTTGATGAAGGAGCTGATCTCGCTGGGTCTGTGGAACAGCGACGTCCGCAACCAGATCTTGCATGACCGCGGCAGCGTTCAAAACGTCGCGTCCATCCCCGCGAACGTCAAGGAAGTGTACAAGACTGTGTGGGAGATCAAGCAAAAGGTCGTGCTCGACTTGGCCGCCGACCGCGGTGCGTTCATCTGCCAAAGCCAAAGCATGAACGTGCACATCGCCGACCCAAGCATCAGTAAGCTCACGTCCATGCACTTTTATGCGTGGAAGCGCGGCTTGAAGACCGGTATGTACTACCTCCGCTCGCGCCCCAAAGCTGACGCGATTCAGTTCACGGTGGACCAAGCGGCCATCAAGAAGCAGCAGGCGGCGAATGCGGGCAAGGCCCCCAAGCCCGTGGAACCCGAGGAAGAAGAGTGCCTGTCGTGTGGCGCCTAAGCCGAGGCTTGTTATGTATGCCCAACGTAATTATATATGCAATTTTTACTACTCTGACGTTGTTGTACTGTACTGATTGGGCAAAACATACTTCGAAGTACTACACGTATACAGTACAACAGTATTACACCATTTTGCGTTTAATTTCAGATTGTTTTCAATATATTTTCACTAACAAGGGATATATGTATTTCACCTGAACCCCATGTTAATTCACCCAACATCTGTTATTTTTCTCGCAGAATTGAAATTTGGCCATTATATTTCACCCAACCCCCGATATAATTCACCCAACCAACGGTTAATTTCATCTTTTGAAATTATATTTCACCTGACCACTAATGTATTTCATGAAAAGTAAATCCTTTACGCCCGAGAGAGTTAAAACCAACACAAGGAACACATCTATGGCTCAAGCACCAACGTCCAAGTCTTGCATCTTCGTAGCACGGACATAAAACGGCTCAAGGCGAGCCGCGTACACATGCAAGGGATTCAGCTCAATTCCTATTCCATTGTTGAGTTAAATACGATACAAATCGACTGAATACCTGCAATTGCCTCGTCCGCTGTGTGTTCCAAGTATTGCATGCGAAACGCATTACGAGTTTGACCATCGGTGGTAGCCCCATATCAGATCGTTTTGCGTATTATCTGTAGCTTACCGCGTTGCATTGGTGTCAACGAATCTAACATGAGCCATCCTTTTGCAGTGGACTCGTTGATTCCATATGCACGAGCAACGGACTTCCAGCCTTGTTCAGATTCAAGAATGCTTTGAATTAGAATGATTTTTACCGGTAGTGCATTATATTTTCGAAAGGTGAAATTAATCTGTGTTGGGTGAATTATACAGTAGCGCAGGTTGGGTGAAATATATCGGCGATATTTTACGTCGGTGTGAAATATAATGGAGGTTGGGTGAACTACACAGTATATTGGCGAGTGGGTGAAATATATCCGATGGTGGTGGAAATATTTTGAAATAAAGCTGAAAATAAACGCAAATGGTGTAGTGTGTACTGAACATTGTATACTTTAGTTTGTACAAGATGAAATTAAATGCGATTGGCAAATTGACTCAAAAGTCCAGATTTGGGTGAATGGCACAATATGACAATGGACAA
>NW_009798265.1:912763-915224 GCF_000520075.1 Aphanomyces astaci | reverse complement strand
GGAAATATTTTGAAATAAAGCTGAAAATAAACGCAAAATGGTGTAGTGTACTGAACATTGTATACTTTAGTTTGTACAAAATTGGGTCAAATGCGATTGGCAAATTGACTCAATTGGGTGAATAGCACAATATGACAATGGACAATTGTGAAGTTGTGACGACATGGACTACCAGTAGTTATTGTCCGCTTCGCCTTTGATTGAACACTCAAGCCAACCAAGTTGGTACACTGTTTTGTCAGCATGTCATTGTCATGGGGTAGCGCTCTGTAGTGGTGACGCGACACAATGAAACATTCTTGCACTACGAGATTTCATTGCAATTATAAGCAATTGGGGGCATGAGTTTGTCAATTCCTCGTGCGAATAACGGAGGTCAAGCGAGCACTTGACTCGGTCGTGGCACCTTCGTCACCTTGGGAATCTTACGGTTGGGCTTAACGGGCACACTGCCGCCCGCCCCCACTGCATTTGGTTTCCCCTCCGCAACGGCACGCCGGTCTCGCTTCACCTGCGCCACTTTCAACTGCAGGAATTCGATTTGGCCATCCGTGAGGCTTTCCAGGGCCTCGTCCGCCGTCGCTGGAAGCACCACGAGGGTCCCGGGCACACCTTGGGCCGCACATCGCCTCGCATGCAGCACCACGTCGAGTCCATTTGCCACAAACGCATCGACTTGGGGCGACTTTTCGCTCGGGTGGAACACGAATGCTTTTGCGAGGGAAGTCAGCCCCTCGAGGTTGCTCACGTCGAACCTCGTCACGAGATACTTGACGAAGTCGTCGACAGTCTGCGCGATCAAGGCTGCTCTGTCTGGTGGGGAAGAGGTGGAGGTGGCGACGTCCGCCACGTTGGCCACCGACGATGACAACGAGTCGATGGCTTTCACCGCATCGTCTCGGGCGCGTTCAAACTGCCGCACGGCTCCGTCCAAAGCAGCAGCAGCAGTAGGAGCCGTCGGGTCGGCATGTTTGGCTTTGTGCACACGTCGCATGTTGCTACAATAGCACAACAAAAACGACATCTCCTTTTGTAACGGTAGCATGCAAAAAACGATAATCATTCCGGTCATGTCTATCATCGGCGGTTCTTATTCACGTAGCGCCGAGTACAGTGAGACAGTGTGGAGTACACGCCGACATTATTGGCACCCTACGCCACCGCACAGAAAGTCCTCTGATTTCCGCTGCCGAGACTGCAGTTTGGACGGGGTGGCACTCATCCGTCGGGGGAGCTTGACAGGAGTGCGGTCGGCAACGGGGGAGGGAGCATGTCGATCACGCGTTGGGTGGTCGAATCCCACCTGTACTTGGACTGGGGGCCCCGTGGGAACCGCCAGTGCTTTGGCAGCGCCTTCGCTGGTTGCATCACAGACACGTACGGGCTCTGGGCGGCGTCAAAAACGTCTGTCGCTTATAAAACCATAGAGAGAGACCAAGGGGCCCGCTTAGGAGTTCACAGTTATTTCCCGTTTCACTCTTTCACAGAGTGAAACGGGAGTAGAAGCGGTTAAAAGGGAAATAACTCGCTGAGAGAAGAAAGAAAGTGAAGCGGGAGTTAAAGATCACAGAATGGTGCTTCTCGAGAAGAGTAATAAAAGAAATTGAGATAAAAGTGAAACGGGAGTACCGGTAGTAGAACCCAGAATGAGAATAACTCGATTAACGTTAGAGTAGAAGCAAGAAATCAAATACAGGTACTTACCTGGTAAATACAAACCTCTACAGTATACCCAATGTGATTTTATGTTAATGTGTTTAGGGCCTGTTCCAAGTACTGTAGATATTTTTAGCAAATGGCAAAGTGGTTCCAAGTGCTATTAATAGTTTCCTACTTTTTTACCTCTTTTTCTGCGATTTTTTACGCAACTCACTATACCAAAAGTAGAAAAGAGATCCTTGACGTCTTTTTCTAAATCGTGAAATAAAAGGATTTTTTATGAAATAGCATGAGCCAATCAAAATCGATTTACCTCTTTTTTTCACGATTTAGAAAAAGACGTCAAGGACCGCTTTTTCTACTTTTGGTATAGTGAGTTGCGTAAAAAATCGAAGAAAAAGAGGTCAAAACGTAGGAAACTATTAATAGCACTTGGAACAATCGTACAAGTTACGAAGTGATAGAGGCGATTTATGCACATTTTGAAACAGTACATGACATATGGGAAGGACTACCTATACATACTCCGAGTATCTTGTCAATACTTGAATATGTTTTATCGTGTTTTGTTTTGGCCGAATATCTTGATAATATTTATCCAAAATTGGCAGCCAGAGCAGTGATATTTTTTATCTGTGTGAAAATATCCCAAAACGGTCCGAATATTTGATGGCAGCCAGACCCGCCCTAAAAGACATTGAAATTCCACGAATGAAAAACCAAGACTGTTATCGTTAAAATAAATCAATCTGTCGCAGGAGCTTGGGCTTCTGTACGGCTAGTGTGCTGCAGCTTCCTCTAA
>NW_009798265.1:894068-896398 GCF_000520075.1 Aphanomyces astaci | reverse complement strand
CTTAGACGTGGGCTTTGTGAGGATATCGTATTCCTCGCGGGAGTGTCTGCAACGTCCATGGTGGTGTCCGCGTCAGGGATAGAAAAAATCATGATCCACGCGCGGACTCCGCGTGGATGTTGTGAGTTGCAGTGCGGCACGTTCTCTGAAAGCCTGTTCTCTGAAAGGCTGGTTTCGAGTAGCCAATCATAGTCTAGCATGAATGGATTAACCAATGGGCGAGGTTTGTGATAGGTTCAGTCGGCGAGATTCGATTCGACGGAATCTGGAATTCTGTACCAAATCCGCAATACTTTAATTGACATTATTATTACCAGAGCCCTTGCTGTGCGTTCCTTGGCGATTTGAATAATTATGGTGCAAGTCATCTAAAGACTACAGATCGGCCATCCTCAGGAGGAGACGTTTTACTATTAAACGACTCGGTTCTTTCAGTTAAACCCACGAAATGTTGACGTTAAATCATTATTAGTTACGTGTTTTACCTGGTAATTACGTTAAACATTGTGAATAATCCGGATACAATGAAAACGTTCGTACGGATAAGTGCTGTGTACAAAGTCCAAGATATACTTGATACTCCTTTCCGGCCAAAATGTACCTGGTTCCATATATCTCCGTACAAAAAGGCCGGTTGGTTTAAATTCTATCACTCGATCAATTTTTCACCAATCGAAAATCTGAACCGTAACTTCTGTTGGGCTTGTCCAGTTCTATCGTTACAGTATTACGGTATATTTTCCTAAGGGCTCCTCTGGATACCATGTCAAAAAATTATGCCATAAATGGGTTTTGAGATTTTGCACTTTTTGACCAAAATACCAAAAAACATTGTTTGAGAAACCGTCTGGATCCACATGATGAAACTGTCATCTCGCTGAAATTTGATTGCGCGCGAAAGTTGCACGCAGCTCGGATGCTACAACTATGTGTGCTCCAACAGCGCCTTCGACGACGCCGACGAAGGATCATGGTTGCGTACATGGCATACCACTATTCAGCCTACCTGCTGAAGACATCCAAACGCGTCTCTGTCTTGATTGGGGCCATGTGGGTGTCTGAAATGCTCGAAGGCAACGAGGATGCCTTCATCAAAACCTTTCGGCATTCCGTGGACTCGACTTCGACCTCGAGGAACGTGGCGATTTACGCGGCACACGACGAGTCTTGATTTGAGCTGTTGCATCGTGAACGGCGGGCCTTGAGGGTGGCTATGGTTGAGCTACTTGAGCGCCTTGATCGACGCCTCCACTGCGCGCACGTTTCCCAACCACGACCGCTTGGTACACAAGCTCCTTGAGCCAGGAGATGTCGAGTTCGTCCGTCCAAAGTCCCATGATTCACTCCTGAGGTTGACAGCGATCTTTCGAAATGCGCGGTTTTCGACGAAACTGGTTTGATAGACTGTCTTTACATGAGAAATGGACCTTTTCGGTCTATTTATGCCATAATTTTGTCCTTTTTGGCCTTCAATTTTGGAATAAAAGCATTGTATTTTGTGGTATCCAGACGACAAAAATTGACGACTTTGTCATTTCTACATTTTATGGAGAAATTCGCTATTTTATGACATAAAATGTGGCATCCAGAGGAGCCCTAAACAATATCAATACAAAGTTGAAATAGCTGTCGAAAGTCAAGGCATTTATTTGTAGTCTTTAGGTGACTTGCACCATAGCATTCAAAATGTTGGAGGAAAGCATGAACTTAAACAATACTTTATTCAAGTATAAATTTCGAATTCTTGCCTTCGCGCGTTTTCCTCCGAACTTCAACCATCCACCAAAACTGATTTGCATTCAATGAAATATATATACTACTGTAATTATTTGAGTTATTCCATTTTCATTGCACAATTCATCGGGCAGATGGCCAATTACTTGGGCACACGGCTACAGTGTAATTATATCGGGCACACCGCCAAATATGCTGGGCACAGGAGTAGTGATTGTCAAAATATACCAAAAATAGTTCGGTGTGTTCATATTAATAGTATACTGTATACTATTATTAATAATACTGGTACTACTATTAATAATACTAGTAGTACTATATTACGTATTAATAGTACTGTACTGTACTCCGGAGTACTATTAACCCGCTAGGGTTATTACTACGATACTATAACGATACTATAGTACATACTAGAATATGCATTTGACCAATCATAATCGAGAGGTGCGTGCCACACATCAAACCCAAGCGACAGACGCAGCATGGGGGAACGCAAGGTCTTGAACAAGTACTTCCCGCCGGACTTCGACCCGAGACTCATCCCTCGGCGGAAGATCCCAAAGAACAAGCAGATTGAGGTGCGCATGATGTTACCG